>NW_026736226.1:0-79000 GCF_949786415.1 Peromyscus eremicus | reverse complement strand
AGAAAAAAAAAAGAAGAGAGGGAGAAGAATTGTAGGAGTTTATTACTGGGCATTTGTGTATCAAGTTTCCCTTCATAGGTGCAGACAAGAATGGCCCAGTCAGGACTACGGGTGCATAACCATTCAAGTTGCTCTTTATCATATGACATAACAATAATATCAGGGTCATGCCCAAAGTATCGAGTGGAGGCTTTTATTCCTAACATTATTGATTGGCAAACCAGGGAAGGATAAGTAGGAAGGATTTTTCTTTTAGTAACAGGAAGATGTATCCACAGTAAAGGTACGGACTCTTGCCAAAGCAGGCCTGTAGGGGCAAAATCTGTAGAAAAAATGATCAAGTACAATGGGAGAGTTGGGTCAAAATATCCCATGTGTTGTTGAGTGATGGTCGTTTCAACCTTTTGTAATACCGTCTCTGCCTCCACCATAAGGTATCTAGGGGATTGAGGGTCGGAGTCTCCTTTGAGGATATCCTCAAGGGGGCGTAACTATCCCTTGGTTATTTTTAAATAGAGTCACAGCCAATTGATATCCCCTAAAAGCTTTTGAAAATCATTGAGACAACGAAGTGTATCTTTTCTAATCTAGATTTTTTGTGTATAGAGGAGGTCTGGGTGTAACTCGAACCCTAAAAACAGGAAGGGGTATTGGGTTTGTATCTTCTCTGGAGCTATATGAAATCCTCGGTCCTGAAGTGTGATAATTATCTTTTGAGCTACATTTTGTGTTTTTTCTTCAGATTTTCCTGCTATTAACAAATCATCCATATAATGTATAATATAAACTTTGGGGTATTAGACCCCCACTGGATCGATAGACTGAGCTACATACTTTTGACATAGCATAGGGGAATTGGCCATTCCTTGGGAGTCATTGCTAGGGGCTGGGGAGCTTGGAGTCTCTGTTTGCTATAGTAAGCTTTTCATCAAATAATGTAAATGCCATATTCATCAGATCTTTGACAGGTTTGAGGACCATTATCTATTAAATGTATCTGAGCCAAACAAATCTAGGCCCAATCTTAAAAATATCTCTAAATTTGGTAACAATAACCAGGCCAATTTGTTCTCTTATAGATATATTAGTCAAATATATCTCTCAGTTTTTTTATTTAAATAGAACATTTTATGCTTTAAACTAGTATATGAATAGCCAGATGACTACTATTAACTTGTATTCCTTAACACAAAGGACATGCAGACTCAGACATTCAAAACCAAACATACATGTGGCCACATTTTTCATTCACACCTGTAGAGTAGACAGACATTTTTACAACTATGACCCTTGGGAGTCTCAATGTAACAGCAGAATAGCAAGACAAAGAAATCTGAAACATATTTCATTATTTATATATATATATATATCTCAAGTCATTTTTTATAAAAACATTATTTTTATCTTAACCAGCAATAATTTGAAACCAAGTCTCTTAAATGATGGCAAGTATTTGTAACCCATTGAACTCAAATGACCAAAACCCTTGTAAATTTTTATTTTTCCTGTGGAAACAAAAGCATAATTTTCTCAGTGTCTTGAACTGGTAATTTAACATTTCTTTTTAAGCAATACCAGGACAGAGAAGGGTTAACAAGAGAAACTGCTGGCCGGCAGAAGAAACCTTGAAGTTATCACAGTAAAGGAAGGGAGGGGGAGCAGTGGGCATAGAGCGTGTCCTTGGCTGCCAGTGTTCCTGAAAAAAAGTTTTTGTTAACTCTTCTGACTAAAGTCAGATTCTCTGTTCAGTGTACACACAGTTTTTGTCAATTGCAGGCAGTCCCCATTGCCCTGTCCAAAGCTCCCGTCTTTGCCCGCCTGTACCGAGAGCACGCACCCCCACCCTTGTGAGAGCAGCCAGCTGGCTGCAGTCCTGATAGCAAGAGAGCTAGGGAGGGATGGAGGTAGCCTTTGTTATGCCTCTCTCTCCTCCTCTTCCTCTAGAAAAATAAGGGAGGTTAGTAGACAAAAACAAATAACATTTACACAGACAATCCAAGAACCGGAACATCAGCACTGAGACGACGGCCTCATTCACAGCCAGCAAGCCCCTCTTGCAGTATGCAAGCCCCACCTGGCGGGGGATACCTGTTTATCTCAGTTCAGTCGGGGAGTGGGAGTGGGGGACCCAGTTCCCTCTATTGTGGCTCACACATCCTTTCAGTGGGCTAGGCAAAGGTTTAGTGGAGAAGAAGGGAACTGTCCCATAGCGTCCGTCACAGTCAAGTCAACAATGAGAACAATTAACACATTACACACTTTTTCCAAGGGCACACGAAAAAACTTTGTCCCAACGAGACAACCAACAAAGCTCCAAGAACAGTGACAGCCTGATGTGCTCTGGGGGGGGGGGAGGTTTTGACCCTCCAGGCTCAATCACACCAAAAACAATCCAGACTGGAGGATCTCTGTCCTTAATTAAACAGACATCAGGGGCTTCCACATCCCTGTCAGTCAGACATGCACCTTTTTTCTTGGAAGAGAAGAAGAGAGTAAAGTAACAATGATCACAACAAAACATACAAAAAAACCCACAAAATGGCTCTGACAAATTCCCGGGACAAAATACAAAGTGGCACTTCCTCCCACCGTGGGGGAAGATACCCAAAGATGCTTCTAAACCAAATGGTCACCTCTGAGGTGGCTTTAGGGCTCTGGGACGTCTCCCTTCACCGCCAGGTTCACTGTCTGGACACGTCTGTCCCAGTGAGAGCCTGCAAAGTACAAATCGAGCCTGCAAAGTACAAAACAAAAGTAACAAGACAGAGAGACACAGACAAGACAGAGAGCGCTCTTACCGGTAGATGTAATAAACCTCTGGACACTTGGGTGTCAGGCAGGGGGAGTTTGAGAGAAAATCCTCTGCAAGGGCTAGTAAATGTGAAGCATGCCCATCTCCCCCTGCTTCCTTTAGAAAATCTCTAATGACACCATAAAAACTAAAAAAGGCATCGGGGACATTTTCCCCATCTCTGAGTAATTTATTAATATCTTTCCCAACCTTGTTCCAAGTCAAAGGGTGAATTCCTGGTCCATCAATCACTAACCAGGGACACTTCTCCTCCACATATTGAAAGAACTTTACTAAATCCTTTTTTTTTAACTCTTAATCCTCTCTCCCGAAGAATCCCTTTCATCTCCTTTAAAAAAATAGCCTCTTTAGATAAATTTTTTCCCATTGATCGATTGGACGACACATTTACCTCAAGACTCCCCGTGTTGCACGAGTGATGCGGTCCGGGCGTCTCTACCCTAATTCTCTCCGGGGCCCCTTTTGTTATCCGTCGTCCGGTAGGTCACCGTGCCTCGAGCCCCACGTTCGGGCGCCACTTGACCCGTCCCGCGGGCCACGTTATTTGATGAGACCCGAGGAGGCACCTCCTGAAAGATCAATGGGGGTGAGAGAGAAAGGAGACCAGGCGTGTAAAGGAAGACAAAGTCAGTCTGAGTTGCGTCAAGGTCTCGTTTATTGCAAGGGGAATCAGGCTTATATATGCTAGGAGCTAGGAGAAGTAGATAGGGGTATGGAAAGTCACTAGGAGGAAGTTAGGGTAAGGTAGGGTTCAGGAAAAGGTCTCTTTGTTCCGGGGCCTGATCAACGGACCATACAGCAAACCATTATGATTCAGGGAGTAGATCAAAAGGTACATATTGTGGTCTTGTTGAAAAATGGTTGCTAATGAAACTGTTAATGGAAGATTGGGTACACAGCTTTTTCCCATGAGAACCAGTTAGGCTACTTGGCTCCTGACAATATCTAGTTCAACTCTGCTTAGGAAACTGACAAGAACAGTAGATCATCTTCAGTCCAATACACTGTACATGCTGGGAACAGACGCCAGTGCTATTTGCCCTTTGTATGACAATGGGAGCACAATAGTGACTCTTCTTACCAGAAAACAACTCTTGCTCGTAGGACCAGAAACTGCATGTGATTCAACTTCATTTAGGACTGGGAAACAAACGCTAGCTCGCCTTACAAGAAACACACTCTGCTTTTGAGAAAAGAGCACTCTTCTATTCTACTGTGTTTCCTACGGGGTCCGAACAGTGAGCTTGCTCAGAACAAAAGAACTGTGCTTCCTACACACACGGGCAATATCTAGTTCAACTCTGCTTAGGAAACTGACAAGAACAGTAGATTCTCTTCAGTCCAATACACTGTACATGCTGGGAACAGACACGAGTGCTATTTGCCCTGTGTATGGCAATGGGAGCGCAATAGTGACTCTTCTTACCAGAAAACAACTCTTTCTTGTAGGATCAGAAACTGCATGTGATTCAACTCCATTTAGGACTGGGAAACAAACGCTAGTTCGCCTTACACGAAACACACTCTGCTTTGGAGAAAAGCGCACTCTTCTACTCTACTGTGTTTCCAATAGGGCCTGAAGAGTGAGCTTGCTCAGAACAAAAGAACTGTGCTTCCTACACACACGGGCCATATTTAGTTCAACTCTGCTTAGGAAACTGACAAGAACAGTAGCTCTTCTTCAGTCCAATACACTGTATTTGCTGAGAACAGACGCAAGTGCTATTTGCACTGTGTATGGCAAAAGGAGCACAATAGTGATTGTCCTTACCAGAAAACAACTCTTGCTCGTAGGACCAGAAACTGCATGTAATTCAACTCCATTTAGGACTGAAAAACAAATGCTAGTTCACCTTAAAACAAACACACTCTGCTTTTGAGAAAAGAGCACTCGTCTACTCTACTGTGTTTCCTGTAGGGCCAGAACAGTGAGCTTGCTCAGAACAAAAGAACTGTGCTTCCTGCACAAACGGGCCATATCTAGTTCAACTCTGCTTAGGAAACTGACAAGAACAGTAGCTCCTCTTCAGTCCAATACACTGTACTTGCAGGTCACAGACGCGAGTCCTATTTGCACTGTGTATGGCAATGGGAGCGAAATAGTGACTCCTCTTACCAGAAAACAACTCTTGCTCATAGGACCAGAAACTCATGAGATTCAAATCTGTTTCTGACTGGGAAACAAACACTAGCTAGCCTTACAAGAAACACACTCTGCTTTTGAGAAAGGAGCACTCTTCTATTCTACTGTGTTTCCTATGGGGTCCGAACAATGAGCTTGCTCAGAACAAAAGAACTGTGCTTCCTACACACACGAGCCATATCTAGTTCAACTCTGCTTAGGAAACTGACAAGAACAGTAGATCCTCTTCAGTGCAATACAATGTACATGCTGGGAACAGACGCGAGTGCTATTTGCCCTGTGTATGGCAATGGGAGCACAATAGTGACTCTTCTTACCAGAAAACAACTCTTGCTTGTAGGACAAGAAACTGAATGTGATTCAACTCCATTTAGGACTTGGAAACAAACGCTAGTTCGCCTTAGAAGAAACACAATCTGCTTTGGAGAAAAGAGCACTCTTCTACTCTACTGTGTTTCTTATAGGGCCAATACAGTGAGCGGGCTCAGAACAAAAGAACTGTGCTTCCTACACACACGGGCCATATCTAGTTCAACTCTGCTTAGGAAACTGACAAGAGCAGTAGCTCCTCTTCAGTCCAATACACTGTACTTGCTGGGAACAGACGCGAGTGCTACTTGCACTGTGTTTGGCAAAGGGACCACAATAGTGACTTTCCTTTCCAGAAAACAACTCTTGCTCGTAGGACTAGAAACTGCATGTGATTCAACTCCATTTAGGACTGGGAAACAAACGCAAGCTCGCCTTACAAAAAACACACTCTGCTTTTGAGAAAAGAGCACTCTTCTACTCTAGCGTGTTACCTATAGGCCAGAAGAGTGAGCTCGCTCAGAACAAAAGAACTGTGCTTCCTACACACACGGGCCATATTTAGTTCAACTCTGCTTAAGAAACTGACAAGAACAGTCGCTCCTGTTCAGTCCAATACACTGTATTTGCTGAGAACAGACGCAAGTGCTATTTGCACTGTGTATGGCAAAAGGAGCACAATAGTGACTGTCCTTACCAGAAAACAACTCTTGCTCGTAGGACCAGAAACTGCATGTGATTCAACTCCATTTAGGACTGAAAAACAAATGCTAGTTCACCTTAAAACAAACACACTCTGCTTTTGAGAAAAGAGCACTCGTCTACTCTACTGTGTTTCCTATAGGGCCAGAACAGTGAGCTTGCTCAGAACAAAAGAACTGTGCTTCCTGCACAAACGGGCCATATCTAGTTCAACTCTGCTTAGGAAACTGACAAGAACAGTAGCTCCTCTTCAGTCCAATACACTGTACTTGCAGGTCACAGACGCGAGTCCTATTTGCACTGTGTATGGCAATGGGAGCGAAATAGTGACTCCTCTTACCAGAAAACAACTCTTGCTCGTAGGACCAGAAACTCATGAGATTCAAATCTGTTTCTGACTGGGAAACAAACACTAGCTAGCCTTACAAGAAACACACTCTGCTTTTGAGAAAGGAGCACTCTTATTTCTACTGTGTTTCCTATGGGGTCCGAACAGTGAGCTTGCTCAGAACAAAAGAACTGTGCTTCCTACACACACACGTCATATCTAGTTCAACTCTGCTTAGGAAACTGACAAGAACAGTAGATCCTCTTCAGTGCAATACACTGTACATGCTGGGAACAGACGCGAGTGCTATTTGCCCTGTGTATGGCAATGGGAGCACAATAGTGACTCTTCTTACCAGAAAACAACTCTTGCTTGTAGGACCAGAAACTGCATGTGATTCAACGCCATTTAGGACTTGGAAACAAATGCTAGTTCGCCTTAGAAGAAACACACTCTGCTTTGGAGAAAAGAGCACTCTTCTACTCTACTGTGTTTCTTATAGGGCCAATACAGTGAGCTGGCTCAGAACAAAAGAACTCCGCTTCCTACACACACGGGCCATATCTAGTTCAACTCTGCTTAGGAAACTGACAAGAGCAGTAGCTCCTCTTCAGTCCAATACACTGTACTTGCTGGGAACAGACGCGAGTGCTATTTGCACTGTGTTTGGCAAAGGGAGCACAATAGTGACTTTCCTTTCCAGAAAACAACTCTTGCTCGTAGGACTAGAAACTGCATGTGATTCAACTCCATTTAGGACTGGGAAACAAACGCAAGCTCGCCTTACAAAAAACACACTCTGCTTTTGAGAAAAGAGCACTCTTCTACTCTAGTGTGTTTCCTATAGGCCAGAAGAGTGAGCTCGCTCAGAACAAAAGAACTGTGCTTCCTACACACACGGGCCATATCTAGTTCAACTCTGCTTAGGAAACTGACAAGAACAGTAGATCCTCTTCAGTCCAATACACTGTACTTGCTGAGAACAGACGCAAGTGCTATTTGCACTGTGTATGGCAAAAGGAGCACAATAGTGACTTTCCTTACCAGAAAACAACTCTTGCTCATAGGACCAGAAACTGCATGTGATTCAACTCCATTTAGGACTGAAAAACAAATGCTAGTTCACCTTAAAACAAACAGACTCTGCTTTTGAGAAAAGAGCACTCGTCTACTCTACTGTGTTTCCTATAAGGCCAGAACAGTGAGCTTGCTCAGAACAAAAGAACTGTGCTTCCTGCACAAACGGGCCATATCAAGTTCAACTCTGCTTAGGAAACTGACAAGAAGAGTAGCTCCTATTCAGTCCAATACACTGTACTTGCAGGTCACAGACACGAGTCCTATTTGCACTGTGTATGGCAATGGGAGCGAAATAGTGACTCCTCTTACCAGAAAACATCTCTTGCTCGTAGGACCAGAAACTCATGAGATTCAAATCTGTTTCTGACTGGGAAACAAACACTAGCTAGCCTTACAAGAAACACACTCTGCTTTTGAGAAAGGAGCACTCTTATTTCTACTGTGTTTCCTATGGGGTCTGAACAGTGAGCTTGCTCAGAACAAAAGAACTGTGCTTCCTACACACACGGGCCATATCTAGTTCAACTCTGCTTAGGAAACTGACAAGAACAGTAGATCCTCTTCAGTGCAATACACTGTACTTGCTGGGAACAGACGCGAGTGCTATTTGCCCTGTGTATGGCAATGGGAGCACAATAGTGACTCTTCTTACCAGAAAACAACTCTTGCTTGTAGGACCAGAAACTGCATGTGATTCAACTCCATTTAGGACTTGGAAACAAACGCTAGTTCGCCTTAGAAGAAACACACTCTGCTTTGGAGAAAAGAGCACTCTTCTACTCTACTGTGTTTCCTATAGGGCCAATAGAGTGAGCTGGCTCAGAACAAAAGAACTCCGCTTCCTACACACACGGGCCATATCTAGTTCAACTCTGCTTATGAAACTGACAAGAGCAGGAGCTCCTCTTCAGTCCAATACACTGTACTTGCTGGGAACAGACGCGAGTGCTATTTGTACTGTGTTTGGCAAAGGGAGCACAATAGTGACTTTCCTTTCCAGAAAACAACTCTTGCTCGTAGGACTAGAAACTGCATGTGATTCAACTCCATTTAGGACTGGGAAACAAACGCAACCTCGCCTTACAAAAAACACACTCTGCTTTTGAGAAAAGAGCACTCTTCTACTCTAGTGTGTTACCTATAGGCCAGAAGAGTGAGCTCGCTCAGAACAAAAGAACTGTGCTTCCTACACACACGGGCCATATCTAGTTCAACTCTGCTTAGGAAACTGACAAGAACAGTAGATCCTCTTCAGTCCAATACACTGTACTTGCTGAGAACAGACGCAAGTGCTATTTGCACTGTGTATGGCAAAAGGAGCACAATAGTGACTTTCCTTACCAGAAAACAACTCTTGCTCGTAGGACCAGAAACTGCATGTGATTCAACTCCATTTAGGACTTGGAAACAAACGCTAGTTCGCCTTAGAAGAAACACACTCTGCTTTGGAGAAAAGAGCACTCTTCTACTCTACTGTGTTTCCTATAGGGCCAATACAGTGAGCTGGCTCAGAACAAAAGAACTCCGCTTCCTACACACACGGGCCATATCTAGTTCAACTCTGCTTAGGAAACTGACAAGAGCAGTAGCTCCTCTTCTGTCCAATACACTGTACTTGCAAAGAGCTGTAGCGAGTGTTGTTTGCACTGTGTATGGCAATAGGAGCGCAATAGTGACTCTTCTTACCAGAAAACAACTCTTGCTCATAGGACAAGTAACTGCATATAATTCAACTCCATTTTGGACTGGGAAACAAACGCTAGCTCGCCTCACAAGAAACACACTCTGCTTTTGAGAAAAGAGCACTCTTCTACTCTACTGTGTTTCCTATAGGCCAGAAGAGTGAGCTTGCTCAGAACAAAAGAACTGTGCTTCCTACACACACGGGCCATATCTAGTTCAACTCTGCTTTGGAAACTGACAAGAACAGTACATCCTCTTCAGTCCAATACACTTTACAGGCTGGGAACAGACGCCAGTGCTATTTGCCCTGTGTATGACAATGGGAGCACAATAGTGACTCTTCTTACCATAAAACAACTCTTGCTCGTTGGAACAGAAACTGCATGTGATTGAACTCCATTTAGGACTGGGAAACAAACGCTAGCTCGCCTTACAAGGAACACATTCTGCTTTTGAGAAAAGAGCACTCTTTACTCTAATGAGTTTCCTATAGGGCCAGAAGAGTGAGGTTGATCAGAACAAAAGAAGTGTTCTTCTTACACACACGGGCCATATCTAGTTCAACTTTGTTTAGGAAACTGATAAGAACAGTAGATCCTCTTCAGTGCAATACACTGTACATCCTGGGAACAGACGCGAGTCCTATTTGCCCTGTGTATGGCAATGGAAGCACAATAGTGACTCTTCTTAATAGAAAACAACTCTTGCTTTTAGGACAAGAAACTGCATGTGATTCAACTACATTTAGGACTGGGAAAAAAACGCTAGCTCGTCTTACAAGAAACACACTCTGCTTTAGAGAAAAGAGCTCACTTCTACACTACTGTGTTTCCTATAGAGCCAAAACAGTGAGCTTGCTCAGAACAAAAGAACTGTGCTTCCTGCACACACGGGCCATATCTAGCTCAACTCTGCGTAGGAAACTGACAAGAACAGTAGCTCTTCTTCTGTCCAATACTCTGTACTTGCAAAGAACAGACGCAAGCGCTATTTGCGCTGTGTATGGCAAAGGGAGCAAATAGTGACTCTTCTTACCAGAAAACAACTCTTGCTCGTAGGACCAGAAACTGCATGGGATTCAACTACGTTTCTGACTGGGAAATAAACACTAGCCAGCCTTACAAGAAACACACTCTGCTTTTGAGAAAAGAGCACTCTTCTACTCTACTGTGTTTACTATGGGGTCCGAAAATTGATCTTGCTCAGAAAAAAAGAACTGTGCTTCACAGGCACGGGCCATATCTAGTTCAACTCTGCTTAGGAAACTGACAAGAACAGTAGCTCCTCTTCGGTCCAATACACTGTACTTGCTGGGAACAGACGCCAGTGCTATTTGCACTGTTTATGGCAAAGGGAGCACAATAGTGACTTTCCTTACCAGAAAACATCCCTTGCTCGTAGGACCAGAAACTGCATGTGATTCAACTCCATTTTGGACTGGCAAACAAACGCTAGATCGCCTTACAAGAAACACACTCTGCTTTTGAGAAAAGAGCACTCTTCTATTCTACTGTGTTTCCTATGGTGTCTGAACAGTGAGCTTGCTCAGAACAAAAGAACTGTGCTTCCTACACACACGGGCCATATCTAGTTCAACTCTCCTTAAGAAACTGACAAGAACAGTAGCTCCTCTTCTGTCAAATACACTGTACTTGCAAAGAACAGTAGCAAGAGTTGTTTGCACTGTGTATGGCAATAGGAGCGCAATAGCGACTCTTCTTACCAGAAAACAACTCTTGCTCATAAGACAAGAAACTGCATGTAATTCAACTCCATTTAAGACTGGGAAACAAACGCTAGCTCGCCTTACAAGAAACACACTCTGCTTTTGAGAAAAGAGCACTCTTCTATTCTACGTGTTTCCTATGGTGTCCGAACAGTGAGCTTGCTCAGAACAAAAGAACTGTGCTTCCTACACACACGGGCCATATCTACTTCAACTCTGCTTAGGAAACTGACAAGAACAGTAGCTCCTCTTCAGTCCAATACACTGTACATGCTGGGAAGAGACGCCAGTGCTATTTGCCCTGTGTATGACAATGGGAGGGCAATAGTGACTCTTCTTACCAGAAAACAACTCTTGCTCGTAGGACCAGAAACTTCATGTGATTCAACTCCATTTAGGACTTGGAAACAAACACTAGTTCGCTTACAAGAAACACAATCTGCTTTTGAGTAAAGAGCACTCTTCTATTCTACTGTGTTTCCTATGGGGTCCGAACAGTGAGCTTGCTCAGAACAAAGAACTGTGCTTACTACACACACGGGACATATCTAGTGCAACTCTGCGTAGGAAACTGACAAGAGCAGTAGCTCCTCTTCAGTCCAATACACTGGACTTGCTGGGAACAGACAGGAGTGCTATTTGCACTGTGTATGGCAAAGGGAGCACAATAGTGACTTTCCTTTCCAGAAAACAACTCTTGCTCGTAGGACCAGAAACTGCATGTGATTCAACTCCATTTAGGACAGGGAAACAAACGCAAGCTCGCCTTCCAAGAAACACACTCTGCTTTTGAGAAAAGAGCACTCTTCTGCTCTACTGTGTTTCCTATAGGCCAGAAGAGTGAGCTAGCTCAGAACAAAAGAACTGTGCTTCCTACACACACGGGCCATATCTAGTTCAACTCTGCTTAGGAAACTGACAAGAACAGTAGATCCTCTTCAGTCCAATACACTTTACATGCTGGGAACAGACGCCAGTGCTATTTGCCCTGTGTATGACAATGGGAGCGCAATAGTAACTCTACTTACCATAAAACAACTCTTGCTTGTAGGACCAGAAACTGCGTGTGATTGAACTCCATTTAGGACTGGGAAACAAACGCTAGCTTGCCTTATAAGAAACACATTCTGCTTTTGAGAAAAGAGCACTCTTCTACTCTACTTTGTTTCCTATAGGGCCAGAAGAGTGAGGTTGCTCAGAACAAAAGAAGTGTACTTCTAACACACACGGGCCATATCTAGTTCAACTTTGCTTAGGAAACTGACAAGAACAGTAGATCCTCTCAGTCCAATACACTGTACATCCTGGGAACAGACGCGAGTCCTATTTGCCCTCTGTATGGCAATGGGAGCACAATAGTGATTCTTCTTACTAGAAAACAACTCTTGCTTGTAGGACCAGAAACTGCATGTGATTCAACTACATTTAGGACTGGGAAACAAACGCTAGCTCGCCTTACAATAAACACACTCTGCTTTTGAAAAAAGAGCACTCTTCTACTCTACTGTGTTTCCTACAGGGCCAAAACAGTGAGCTTGCTCAGAACAAAAGAACTGTGCTTCCTACACACACGGGCCATATCTAGTTCAACTCTGCTTAGGAAACTGACAAGAACAGTAGATCCTCTTCAGTCCAATACACTGTACATGCTGGGAACAGACGCCAGTGCTATTTGCCCTGTGTATGTCAATGGGAGGGCAATAGTGACTCTTCTTAGCAGAAAACAACTCTTGCTTGTAGGACCAGAATCTGCATGTGATTCAACTCCATTTTGGACTGGGAACCAAAGGCTAGCTCGCCTTACAAAAAACACACTCTGCTTTTGAGAAAAGAGCACTCTTCTACTCTACTGTGTTTCCTATGGAGTCCGAACAGTGAGCTTGCTCAGAACAAAAGAAATGTGCTTCCTACAAACACGGGCCATATCTACTTCAACTCTGCTTAGGAAACTGACAAGAACAGTAGCTCCTCTTCTGTCCAATACACTGTACTTGCAAAGAACAGTAGCGAGTGTTTTTTGCACTGTGTATGGCAATAGGAGCGCAATAGTGACTCTTCTTACCAGAAAACAACTCTTGCTCATAGGACCAGAAACTGCATGTGATTCAACTCCATTTAGGACTGGGAAACAAACGCTAGCTCGCTTTCCAAGAAACACACTCTGCTTTTGAGAAAAGAGCACTCTTCTATTCTACTGTGTTTCCTATGTGGTCCGAACAGTGAGCTTGCTCAGAACAAAAGAACTGTGCTTCCTAACACACGGGGCATATCTAGTTTAACTCTGCATAGGAAACTGAGAAGAACATTATCTCCTCTTCAGTCCAATACACTGTCCTTGCTGGGAAAAGACACGAGGACTATTTGAACTGTGTATGGCAAAGGGAGCACAATAGTGACTTTCCTTACCAGAAAACATCCCGTGCTCGTAGGACCAAAAACTACATGTGATTCAACTCCATTTAGGACTGGGAAACAAACGCTAGCTCACCTTACAAGAAACACACTCTGCTTTTGAGAAAAGAGCACTCTTGTACTCTACTGTGTTTACTATAGGGTCCGAAAAGTGAGCTTGCTCAGAACAAAAGAACTGTGCTTCACACACACGGGACATATCTACTTCAACTCTGCTTAAGAAACTGACAAGAACAGTAGCTCCTCTTCTGTCTAATACTCTGTACTTGCTGGGAACAGACGGGAGTGCTATTTGCCCTGTGTATGTCAATGGGAGCACAATAGTGACTCTTCTTACCAGAAAACAATTCTTGCTCGTGGGCCAGAAACTGCATGTGATTCAAGTCCATTTAGGACTGGGAAACAAATGCTAGCTCGCCTTACAAGAAACACACTCTGCTTTTGAGAAAAGAGCACTCTTCTATTCTACTGTGTTTCCTATGAGGTCCGAACAGTGAGCATGCTCAGAACAAAAGAACTGTGCTTCCTACACACACGGGCCATATCTAGTTCAACTCTGCTTAGGAAACTGACAAGAACAGTAGCTCCTCTACAGTCCAATACACTGTACTTGCTAGGAACAGTCGCGAGTGCTATTTGAACTGGGTATGGCAAAGAGAGCGCAATAGTAACTTTCCTTACCAGAAAACATCCATTGCTCTTAGGACCAAAAACTGCATGTGATTCAACTCCATTTAGGACTGGGAAACAAACGCTAGCTCTCCTTACAAGAAACACGCTCTGCTTTTGAGAAAAGAGCACTCTTCTACTCTACTGTGTTTCCTATAGGGCCAGAACAGTGAGCTTGCTCAGAACAAAATAACTGTGCTTCCTACACACACGGGGCATATCTAGTTCAACTCTGCTTAGGAACCTGACAAGAACAGTAGCTCCTCTTCAGTCCAATACACTGTACTTGCTGGGAACAGACGTGAGGGCTATTTGCACTGTTTATGGCAAAGGGAGCACAATAGTGACTTTCTTACCGGAAAACATCCCTTGCTCGAGGACCAGAAACCGCATGTGATTCAACTCCATTTTAGACTGGGAAACAAACGCTAGCTCGCCTTAGAAGAAACACACTCTGCTTTTGAGAAAAGAGCACTCTTCTATTCTACTGTGTTTCCTATGGGGTCCGAACAGTGAGCTTGCTCAGAACAAAAAAACTGTGATTCCTACACACACGGGCCATATCTAGTTCAACTCTGTTTAGGAAACTGACAAGAACAGTATATCATCTTCAGTCCAATACACTGTACATGCTGGGAACAGACGCCAGTGCTATTTGCCCAGTGTATGACAATGGGAGGGCAATAGTGACTCTTCTTACCAGAAAACAACTCTTGCTCGTAGGACCAGAAACTGCATGTGATTCAACTCCATTTTGGACTGGGAAGCAAACACTAGCTCACCTTGCAAGAAACATATTCTGCTTTTGAGAAAAGAGCACTCTTCTACTCTACTGTGTTTCCTATAGGGCCAGAAGAGTGAGGTTGCTCAGAAAAATAGAAGTGTACTTCTAAGACACACGGGCCATATCTAGTTCAACTTTGCTTAGGAAACTGACAAGAACAGTAGATCCTCTTCAGTCCAATACACTGTACATCCTGGGAACAGACGCGATTCCTATTTGCCCTGTGTATGGCAATGGGAGCACAATAGTGACTCTTCTTACTAGAAAACAACTCTTGCTTGTAGGACCAGAAACTGCATGTGATTCAACTACATTTAGGACTGGGAAACAAACGCTAGCTCGCCTTACAAGAAATACACTCTGCTTTTGAGAAAAGAGCACTCTTCTACTCTATTGTTTTTCCTATAGGGCCAAAACAGTGAGCTTGCTCAGAACCAAAGAACTGTGCTTCCTACACACAAGGGCCATATCTAGTTCAACTCTGCTTAGGAAACTGACAAGAACAATAGATCCTCTTCAGTCCAATACACTGTACATGCTGGGAAAAGGCGCCAGTGATATTTGCCCTGTGTATGTCAATGGGAGCGAAATAGTGACTCTTCTTACCAGAAAACAACTCTTGCTCCTAGGACCAGAAACTGCATGTGATTCAACTCCATTTAGGACTGGGAAACAAACGCAAGCTCACCAAACAAGAAACACACTCTGCTTTTGAGAAAAGAGCACTCTTCTACTCTACTGTGTTTCCTATAGGCCAGAAGAGTGAGCTAGCTCAGAACAAAAGAACTGTGCTTCCTACACACACGGGCCATATCTAGTTCAACTCTGCTTAAAAAACTGAGAAGAACAGTAGATCCTCTTCAGTCCAATACACTTTACATGCTGGGAACAGACGCCAGTGCTATTTGCCCTGTGTATGACAATGGGAGCGCAAGAGTGACTCTAATTACCATAAAACAACTCTTGCTTGTAGGACCAGAAACTGCATGTGATTCAACTTCATTTAGGAGTGGGAAACAAATGCTAGCTCGCCTTACAAGAAACACACTCTGCTTTTGAGAAAAGAGCACTCTTCTACTCTACTGTGTTTCCTATATGGCCAGAACAGTGAGCTTGCTCAGAACAATAGAACTGTGCTTCCTACACAAACGGGCCATATCTAGTTCAACTCTGCTTAGGGAACTGACAAGAACATTAGCTCCTCTTCAGTCCAATACACTGTACTTGCTGGGAACAGATGCGAGTGCTATTTGCACTGTGTATGGAAATGGGAGCGCAATAGTGACTTTCCTTACCAGAAAACAACTCTTGCACATAGGACCAAAAACTGCATGTGTTTCAACTCCATTTAGGACTTGGAAACAAACGCTAGCTCGCCTTAGAAAAAACACACTCTGCTTTTGAGAAAAGAGCACTCTTCTACTCTATTGTGTTTCCTATAGGGCCAGAACTGTGAGCTTGCTCAGAACAAAAGAACTTTGCTTCCTACACACACGGGCCATACCTAGTTGAACTCTGCTTAGGGAACTGACAAGAACAGTAGCTCCTCTTCAGTCCAATACACTGTACTTTCTTGGAACAGACGCGAGTGCTATTTGAACTGTGTATGGCAAAGGGAGCACAATAGTGACTTTCCTTTCCAGAAAACATCTCTTCCTCGTAGGACAGAAACTGCATGTGATTCAACTCCATTTAGGACTGGGAAACAAACGCTAGCTCGCCTTACAAGAAACACACTCTGCTTTTGAGAAAAGAGCACTCTTCTACTCTACTGTGTTTCCTATAGGCCAGAAGAGTGAGCTAGCTCAGAACCAAAGAACTGTGCTTCCTACACACACGGGCCATATCTAGTTCAACTCTGCTTAGGAAACTGACAAGAACAGTAGCTGCTCTTCAGTCCAATACACTGTAATTGCTGGGAACAGACACGAGTGCTATTTGCCCTGTGTATGGCAAAGGGAGCACAATAATGACTCTTCTTACCAGAAAACATCCCTTGCTCGTAGGACCAGAAACTGCATGTAATTCAACTCCATTTTGGACTGGGAAAGAAACGCTAGCTCTCCTTACAAGAAACACACTCTGCCCTTGAAAAAAGAGCACTCTTCTATTCTACTGTGTTTCCTATGGGGTACGAACAGTGAGCTTGGTCAGAAGAAAAGAACTGTGCTTCCTACACACACGGGCCATATCTACTTCAACTCTGCTTAGGAAACTGACAAGAACAGTATATCATCTTCAGTCCAATACACTGTACATGCTGGGAACAGACGCCAGTGCTATTTGCCCAGTGTATGACAATGGGAGGGCAATAGTGACTCTTCTTACCAGAAAACAACTCTTGCTCGTAGGACCAGAAACTGCATGTGATTCAACTCCATTTAGGACTGGGAAGCAAACGCTAGCTCGCTTTGCAAGAAACACATTCTGCTTTTGAGAAAAGAGCACTCTTCTACTCTACTGTGTATCCTATAGGGCCAGAAGAGTGAGGTTGCTCAGAACAAAAGAAGTGTACTTCTAACACACACGGGCCATATCTAGTTCAACTTTGCTTAGGAAACTGACAAGAACAGTAGATCCTCTTCAGTCCAATACACTGTACATCCTGGGAACAGACGCGAGACCTATTTGCCCTGTGTATGGCAATGGGAGCACAATAGTGACTCTTCTTACTAGAAAACAAATCTTGTTTGTAGGACCAGAAAATGCATGTGATTCAACTACATTTAGGACTGGGAAACAAACGCTAGCTCGCCTTACAAGAAACACACTCTGCTTTTGAGAAAAGAGCACTCTTTTACTCTATTGTGTTTCCTATAGGGCCAACTCAGTGAGCTTGCTCAGAACAAAAGAACTGTGCTTCCTACACACACGGGCCATATCTAGTTCAACTCTGCTTAGTAAACTGACAAGAACAGTAGCTCCTCTTCAGTCCAATACACTGTACTTGCAGGTAGAAGATGCGAGTCCTATTTGCACTGTGTATGGCAATTGGAGCGCAATAGTGACTCCTTTTAACAGAAAACAACTCTTGCTCGTAGGACCAGAAACGGCATGAGATTCAAATCTGTTTCTGACAGGGAAACAAACACTAGCTAGCCTTACAAGAAACACACTCTGCTTTTGAGAAAATAGCACTCTTCTACTCTACTGTGTTTCCTACGGGGTCTGAACAGTGAGCTTGCTCAGAACAAAAGAACTGTGCTTCCTACACACCAGCCATATCTAGTTCAACTCTGCTTAGTAAACTGACAAGAGCAGTAGATCATCTTCAGTCCAATACACTGTACTTGCTGGGAACAGAAGTTAGTGCTATTTGCACTGTTTATGGCAAAGTGAGCACAATAGTGACTTTCTTTTCCAGAAAACAACTCTTGCTCGTAGGACTAGAAACTGCATGTGATTCAACTCCATTTAGGAATGGGAAACAAACACAAGCTCGTCTTACAAAAAACACACTCTGCTTTTGAGAAAAGAGCACTCTTCTACTCTACTGTGTTTCCTATAGGGCCAGAAGAGTGAGCTTGCTCAGAACAAAAGAAGTGTACTTCCTGCACACACGGGCCATATCTAGTTCAACTTTTCTTAGGAAACTGACAAGAACAGTAGATCCTCTTCAGTCCAATACACTGTACATCCTGGGAACATACGCGAGTGCTATTTGCCCTGTGTATGACACAGGGAGCACAATAGTGACTCTTCTTACTAGAAAACAACTCTTGCTCATAGGACGAGAAACTGCATGTGATTCAACTCCATTTAGGACTGGGAAACAAAAGCTAGCTCGCCTTACAAGAAACACACTCTGCTTTTGAGAAAAGAGCACTCTTTTACTCTACTTTGTTTCATATAGGGGCAAAACAGTGAGCTTGCTCAGAACAAAAGAACTCAGCTTCCTACACACACGGGCCATATCTTGTTTAACTCTGCTTAGAAAACTGACAAGAACAGTAGATCCTCTTCAGTCCAATACACTGTACATGCTGGGAACAGACGCCAGTGCTATTTGACCTGTGTATGACAATGGGAGCACAATAGTGACTCTTCTTACCAGAAAACAACTCTTGCTCCTAGGATCAGAAATACATGTGATTCAACTCCACTTAGGACTGTGAAACAAACGCTAGCTAGCCTTACAAGAAATACACTCTACTTTTGAGAAAAGAGCACTCTTCTACTGTACTGTTTTTCCTATGGGGTCCGAACAGTGAGCTTGCTCAGAACAAAAGAACTCTGCTTCCTACACACACGGGCCATATCTTGTTTAACTCTGCTTAGAAAACTGACAAGAACAGTAGCTCCTCTTCAGTCCAATACACTGTACTTGCTGGGAACAGACGTGAGTGCTATTTGCACTGTTTATGGCAAAGGGAGCACAATAGTGACTTTCCTTACCAGAAAACATCCCTTGCTCGTAGGACCAGAAACTGCATGTGATTCAACTCCATTTTGGACTGGGAAACAAACGCTAGCTCGCCTTACAAGAAACACACTCTGCTTTTGAGAAAAGAGCACTCTTCTACTCTACTTTGTTTCCTATGGTGTCTGAACAGTGAGCTTGCTCAGAACAAAAGAACTGTGCTTCCTACACACACGGGCCATATCTAGTTCAACTCTGCTTAGGTAACTGTCAAGAACAGTAGATCCTCTTCAGTGCAATACCCTGTACATGCTGGGACAGACGCGAGTGCTATTTACCCTGTGTATGGTAATGGGAGCTCAATAGTGACTCTTCTTACCAGAAAACAACTCTTTCTTGTAGGACCAGAAACTGCATGTGATTCAACTCCATTTAGGACTTGGAAACAAACGCTAGTTCGCCTTAGAAGAAAAACACTCTATTTGGAGAAAAGAGCACTCTTCTACTCTACTGTGTTTCCTATAGGGCCAGAACAGTGAGCTTGCTCAGAACTAAAGAACTGTGCTTCCTACACACACGGGCCATATCTAGTTCAACTCTGCTTAGGAAACTGACAAGAACAGTAGCTCCTCTTCAGTCCAATACACTGTACTTGCTGGGAACAGACGCAAGTGCTATTTGCACTGTGTATGGCAAAGGGAGCACAATAGTGACTTTCCTTTCCAGAAAACAACTCTTGCTCGTATGACTAGAAACTGCATGTCATTCAACTCCATTTAGGACTGGGAAACAAACGCAAGCTCTCCTTACAAAAAACACACTCTGCTTTTGAGAAAAGAGCACTCTTCTACTCTACTGTTTTTCCTATAGGACAGAAGAGTGAGCTAGCTCAGAACAAAAGAACTGTGCTTCCTACACACACGGGCCATATCTAGTTCAACTCTGCTTAGGAAATTGACAAGAACAGTAGATCCTCTTCAGTCAAATACACTTTACATGCTGGGAACAGACGCCAGTGCTATTTGCCCTGTGTATGAAAATGGGAGCGCAATAGTGACTCTTCTTACCATAAAACAAGTCTAGCTCATAGGACCAGAAACTGCATGTGATTGAACTCAATTTAGGACTGGGAAACAAACGCTAGCTCGCCTTACAAGAAACACACTCTGCTTTTGAGAAAAGAGCACGCTTCTACTGTACTTTGTTTCCTATAGGGCCAAAACAGTGAGCTTGCTCAGAACAAAAGAACTGTGCTTCCTACACACACGGGCCATATCTAGTTCAACTCTGCTTAGGAAACTGACAAGAACAGTAGATCCTCTTCAGCCCAATACACTGTACTTGCTGGGAACAGATGCGAGTGCTATTTGCCCTGTGTATAGCAAAGGGAGCACAATAGTGACTCTTCTTACCAGAAAACAACTCTTGCTCGTAGGACCAGAAACTGCATGGGATTCAATTCCATTTAGGACTGGGAAACAAATGCTAGCTCGCCTTACAAGAAACACACTCTGCTTTTGAGAAAAGAGCACTCTTCTACTCTACTGTGTTTCCTATGGTGTCCGAACAGTGAGCTTTCTCAGAACAAAAGAACTGTGCTTCCTACACACACGGGCCATATCTAGTTCAACTCTGCTTAGGTAACTGTCAAGAACAGCAGATCCTCTTCAGTGCAATACCCTGTACATGCTGGGACAGACGCGAGTGCTATTTACCCTGTGTATGGTAATGGGAGCTCAATAGTGACTCTTCTTACCAGAAAACAACTCTTTCTTGTAGGACCAGAAACTGCATGTGATTCAACTCCATTTAGGACTTGGAAACAAACGCTAGTTCGCCTTAGAAGAAAAACACTCTATTTGGAGAAAAGAGCACTCTTCTACTCTACTGTGTTTCCTATAGGGCCAGAACAGTGAGCTTGCTCAGAACTAAAGAACTGTGCTTCCTACACACACGGGCCATATCTAGTTCAACTCTGCTTAGGAAACTGACAAGAACAGTAGCTCCTCTTCAGTCCAATACACTGTACTTGCTGGGAACAGACGCGAGTGCTATTTGCACTGTGTATGGCAAAGGGAGCACAATAGTGACTTTCCTTTCCAGAAAACAACTCTTGCTCCTATGACTAGAAACTGCATGTGATTCAACTCCATTTAGGACTGGGAAACAAACGCAAGCTCTCCTTACAAAAAACACTCTCTGCTTTTGAGAAAAGAGCACTCTTCTACTCTACTGTGTTTCCTATAGGACAGAAGAGTGAGCTAGCTCAGAACAAAAGAACTGTGCTTCCTACACACACGGGCCATATCTAGTTCAACTCTGCTTAGGAAATTGACAAGAACAGTAGATCCTCTTCAGTCCAATACACTTTACATGCTGGGAACAGACGCCAGTGCTATTTGCCCTGTGTATGAAAATGGGAGCGCAATAGTGACTCTTCTTACCATAAAACAAGTCTAGCTCATAGGACCATAAACTGCATGTGATTGAACTCAATTTAGGACTGGGAAACAAACGCTAGCTCGCCTTACAAGAAACACACTCTGCTTTTGAGAAAAGAGCACGCTTCTACTGTACTTTGTTTCCTATAGGGCCAAAACAGTGAGGTTGCTCAGAACCAAAGAACTGTGCTTCCTACACACACGGGCCATATCTAGTTCAACTCTGCTTAGGAAACTGACAAGAACAGTAGATCCTCTTCAGTCCAATACACTGTACTTGCTGGGAACAGATGCGAGTGCTATTTGCCCTGTGTATAGCAAAGGGAGCACAATAGTGACTTTTCTTACCAGAAAACAACTCTTGCTCGTAGGACCAGAAACTGCATGGGATTCAATTCCATTTAGGACTGGGAAACAAATGCTAGCTCGCCTTACAAGAAACACACTCTGCTTTTGAGAAAAGAGCACTCTTCTACTCTACTGTGTTTCCTATGGTGTCCGAACAGTGAGCTTGCTCAGAACAAAAGAACTGTGCTTCCTACACACACGGGCCATATCTAGTTCAACTCTGCTTAGGAAACTGACAAGAACAGTAGATCCTCTTCAGTCCAATACACTGTACTTGCTGGGAACAGATGCGAGTGCTATTTGCCCTGTGTATAGCAAAGGGAGCACAATAGTGACTCTTCTTACCAGAAAACAACTCTTGCTCGTAGGACCAGAAACTGCATGGGATTCAACTCCATTTAGGACTGGGAAGCAAATGCTAGCTCGCCTTACAAGAAACACACTCTGCTTTTGAGAAAAGAGCACTCTTCTACTCTACTGTGTTTCCTATGGTGTCCGAACAGTGAGCTTGCTCAGAACAAAAGACCTGTGCTTCCTACACACACGGGCCATATCTCGTTCAACTCTGCTTAGGAAACTGACAAGAACAGTAGCTCCTCTTCTGTCCAATACACTGTACTTGCAAAGAACAGTAGCGAGTGTTTTTTGTACTGTCTATGGCAATAGGAGCACAATAGTGACTCTTCTTACCAGAAAACAACTCTTGCTCATAGGAAAAGAAACTGCATGTAATTCAACTCCATTTAGGACTGGGAAACAAACGCTAGCTCACCTTATAAGAAACACACTCTGCTTTGAGAAAAGAGCACTCTTCTACTCTTGTGTGTTTCCTATAGGACCAAAACAGTGAGCTTGCTCAGAACAAAATAACTGTGCTTCCTACACACACGGGGCATATCTAGTTCAACTCTGCTTAGGAACCTGAGAAGAACAGTAGCTCCTCTTCAGTCCAATACACTGTACTTGTTGGGAACAGACGTGAGGGCTATTTGCACTGTTTATGGCAAAGGGAGCACAATAGTGACTTTCTTACCAGAAAACATCCCTTGCTCGTAGGACCAGAAACCGCATGTGATTCAACTCCATTTTAGACTGGGAAACAAACGCTAGCTCGCCTTCCAAGAAACACACTCTGCTTTTGAGAAAAGAGCACTCTTCTACTCTACTGTGTTTCCTATGGGGTCTGAACAGTGAGCTTGCTCAGAACAAAGAATTGTGCTTCCTGCACACACGGGCCATATCTAGTTCAACTTTTCTTAGGAAACTGACAAGAACAGTAGATCCTCTTCAGTCCAATACACTGTACATGCTGGGAACAGACGCCAGTGCTATTTGACCTGTGTATGACAATGGGAGCACAATAGTGACTCTTCTTACCAGAAAACAACTCTTGCTCCTAGGATCAGAAATACATGTGATTCAACTCCATTTAGGACTGTGAAACAAACGCTAGCCAACCTTACAAGAAATACACTCTGCTTTTGAGAAAAGAGCACTCTTCTACTGTACTGTGTTTCCTATGGGGTCCGAACAGTGAGCTTGCTCAGAGCAAAAGGACTGTGCTTCCTAAAACACGGGCCATATCTAGTTCAACTCTGCTTAGGAAACGGACAAGAACAGTAGCTCCTCTTCTGTCCAATACACTGTACTTGCAAAGAACAGTAGCGAATGATGTTTGCACTGTGTATGGCAATGGGAGCACAATAGTGACTCTTCTTACCAGAGAACAACTCTTGCTCATAGGACAAGAAACTGCATGAAATTCAACTACATTAGGACTGGGAAACAAACGCTCGCTCGTCTTAAAAGAAACAAACTCTGCTTCTGAGAAAAGAGCACACTTCTACTCTACTGTGTTTCCTATAGGGCCAGAACAGTGAGCTTGCTCAGAACAAAAGAACTGTGCTTCCTAAACACACGGGCCATATCTAGTTCAACTCTGCTTAGGAAACTGACAAGAACAGTAGCTCCTCTTCAGTCCAATACACTGTACTTGCTGGGAACAGACGCGAGTGCTATTTGCACTGTGTATGGCAAAGGAAGCACAATAGTGACTTTCCTTTCCAGAAAACAACTCTTGCTCGTAGGACTAGAAACTGCATGTCATTCAACTCCATTTAGGACTGGGAAACAAACGCAAGATCTCCTTACAAAAAACACACTCTGCTTTTGAGAAAAGAGCACTCTTCTACTCTACTGTGTTTCCTATAGGCCAGAAGAGTGAGCTAGCTCAGAACAAAAGAACTGTGCTTCCTACACACACGGGCCATATCTAGTTCAACTCTGCTTAGGAAACTGACAAGAACAGTAGATCCTCTTCAGTCCAATACACTTTACATGATGGGAACAGACGCCAGTGCTATTTGACCTGTGTATGAAAATGGGAGCGCAATAGTGACTCTTCTTACCATAAAACAAGTCTAGCTCATAGGACCAGAAACTGCATGTGATTGAACTCAATTTAGGACTGGGAAACAAACGCTAGCTCGCCTTACAAGAAACACACTCTGCTTTTGAGAAAAGAGCACTCTTCTACTCTACTTTGTTTCCTATAGGGCCAAAACAGTGAGCTTGCTCAGAACAAAAGAACTGTGCTTCCTACACACACGGGCCATATCTAGTTCAACTCTGCTTAGGAAACTGACAAGAACAGTAGCTCCTCTTCTGTCAAATACACTGAACTTGCAAAGAACATTAGCGAGTGCTATTTGCCCTGTGTATGGCAATAGGAGCACAACAGTGACTCTTCTTACCAGAAAACAACTCTTGCTCATAGGACAAGAAACTGCATGTAATTCAACTCCATTTAGGACTGGGAAACAAACGCTAGCTCACCTTACAAGAAACACACTCTGCTTTGAGAAAAGAGCACTCTTCTACTCTTGTGTGTTTCCTATAGGACCAAAACAATGAGCTTGCTCAGAACAAAAGAACTGTGCTTCCTACACACACGGGCCATATCTCATTCAACTCTGCTTAGGAAACTGCCAAGAACAGTAGCTCCTCTTCAGTCCAATACACTGTACTTGCTGGCAACAGACGTGAGTGCTAATTGCACTGTTTATGGCAAAGGGAGCACAATAGTGACTTTCCTTACCAGAAAACATCCCTTGCTCGTAGGACCAGAAGCTGCATGTGATTCAACTCCATTTTGGACTGGGAAACAAATGCTAGCTCGCCTTACAAGAAACACACTCTGCTTTTGAGAAAAGAGCACTCTTCTATTCTACTGTGTTTCCTATGGGGTCCGAACAGTGAGCTTGCTCACAACAAAAGAACTGTGCTTCCTACACACACGGGCCATATCTAGTTCAACTCTGCTTAGGAAACTGACAAGAACAGTAGATCATCTTCAGTGCAATACACTGTACATGCTGGGAACAGACGCGAGTCCTATTTGCACTGTGTATGGCAATGGGAGCGAAATAGTGACTCCTCTTACCAGAAAACAACTCTTGCTCGTGGGACCAGAAACTCATGAGATTCAAATCTGTTTCTGACTGGGAAACAAACACTAGCTAGCCTTACAAGAAACACACTCTGCTTTTGAGAAAAGAGCACTCTTCTATTCTACTGTGTTTCCTATTGGGTCCGAACAGTGAGCTTGCTCAGAACAAAAGAACTGTGCTTCCTACACACACGGGCCATAACTAGTTCAACTCTGCTTAGGTAACTGTCAAGGACAGTAGATCCTCTTCAGTGCAATACCCTGTACATGCTGGGACAGACGCGAGTGCTATTTACCCTGTGTAAGTAATGGGAGCTCAATAGAGACTCTTCTTACCAGAAAACAACTCTTTCTTGTAGGACCAGAAACTGCATGAGATTCAACTCCAATTAGGACTTGGAAACAAACGGTAGTTCGCCTTAGAAGAAACACACTCTGCTTTGGAGAAAAGAGCACACTTCTACTCTTCTGTGTTTCCTATAGGGCCAAAACAGTGAGCTTGCTCAGAACAAAAGAACTGTGCTTCCTACACACACGGGCCATATCAAGTTCAACTCTGCTTAGGAAACTGACAAGAAGAGTAGCTCCTCTTCAGTCCCATACACATTACTTGCTGGGAACAGACGCGAGTGCTATTTGCAGTGTGCATGGCAATGGTAGCGAAATAGTGACTCTTCTTAACAGAAAACAACTCTTGCTCATAGGACGAAAAACTGCATGGGATTCAACTACATTTAGGACTAGGAAGCAAACGCTAGCGCGCCTTACAAGAAACAAACTCTGCTTTTGAGAAAAGAGCACTCTTCTACTCTACTGTGTTTCCCATGGGGTCCGAACATTGAGCTTGCTCAGAACAAACTAACTGTGCTTCCTACACACACGGGCCATATCTAGTTCAACTCTGCTTAGGAAACTGACAAGAACAATAGCTCCACTTCAGTACAATACACTGTCCTTGCTGGGATCAGACGCGAGTGCTCTTTGCACTGTGCATGGATATGGGAGCACAATAGTGACTTTCCTTACCAGAAAACAACTCTTGCTCGTGGGACCAACAACTGCATATGATTCAACTCCATTTAGGACTGGAAAACAAACGCTAGCTCGCCTTACAAAAACACACTCTGCTTTTGAGAAAAGAGCACTCATCTACTCTACTGTTTTTTCTATAGGGCCAGAAGAGTGAGCTTGCTCAGAACAAAAGAACTGTGCTTCCTACACACACGGCCATATCTAGTTCAATTCTGCTTAGGAAACTGACAAGAACAGTAGATCCTCTTCAGTCCAATACACTGTACATCCTGGGAACAGACGACAGTGCTATTTGCCTTTTGTACGACAACGGGAGCACAATAGTGCCTCTTCTTACCAGAAAACAACTCTTGCTCGTAGGACCAGAAACTGCATGTGATTCAACTCCATGTATGACTGCGAAACAAACGCTAGCTCGCCTTACAAGAAACAAAATCTGCTTTTTAGAAAAGAGCACTCTTCTACTCTAATGTGTTTCCTATGGGTTCCGAACAGGGAGCTTGCTCAGAAAAAAATAACTGTGCTTCCTACACACACGGGCCATATCTAGTTCAACTCTGCTTAGGAAACTGACAAGAACAGTAGCTCCTCTTCATTCCAATACACTGTACTTGCTGGGAACAGACGCGAGTGCTATTTGCACTGTGTATGGCAATGGGAACACAATAGTGACTCTTCTTACCAGAAAACAACTCTTGCTCATAGGACGAAATACTGCATGGGATTCAACTACATTTAGGACTGGGAAACAAATGCTAGCTCGTTTTACAAGAAACACACTCTGCTTTTGAGAAAAGAGCACTCTTCTACTCTACTGTGTTTCCAATAGGGCCAGAACAGTGAGCTTGCTCAAAACAAAAGAACTGTGCTTCCTACACACACGGGCCATATCTAGATCAATTCTGCTTAGGAAACTGACAAGAACAGTGGATCCTCTTAAGTCCATTACACTGTACATGCTCGGAACAGACGCCAGTGCTATTTGCCCAGTGTATGACAATGGGAGCACAATAGTGACTCCTCTTACCAGAAAACAACTCTTGCTCGTAGGACCAGAAACTGCATGTGATTCAACGCCATTTAGGACTGGGAAACAAACGCTAGCTCGCCTTACAAGAAACACACTCTGCTTTTGAGAAAAGAGCACTCTTCTATTCTACTGTGTTTCCTATGGGGTCCGAACAGTGAGCTTGCTCAGAACAAAAGAACTGTGCTTCCTACACACACGGGGCATATCTAGTTTAACTCTGCATAGGAAACTGAGAAGAACATTAGCTCCTCTTCAGTCCAATACACTGTCCTTGCTGGGAAAAGACGCGAGGGCTATTTGAACTGTGTTTGGCAAAGGGAGCGCAATAATGACTTTCCTTACCAGAAAACATCCCGTGTTCGTAGGACCAAAAACTACATGTGATTCAACTCCATTTAGGACTGGGAAACAAACGCTAGCTCACCTTACAAGAAACACACTCTGCTTTTGAGAAAAGAGCACTCTTCTACTCTACTGTGTTTACTATGGGGTCCGAAAAGTGAGCTTCCTCAGAACAAAAGAACTGTGCTTCACACACACGGGACATAACTACTTCAACTCTGCTTAAGAAACTGAAAAGAACAGTAGCTCCTCTTCTGTCTAATACACTGTACTTCCTGGAACGGACGCGAGTGCTATTTGCCCTGTGTATGTCAATGGGAGTGCAATAGTGACTCTTCTTACCAGAAAACAATTTTTGCTTGTAGGACCAGAAACTGCATGTGATTCAAGTCCATTTAGGACTGGGAAACCAATGCTAGCTCGCCTTACAAGAAACACACTCTGCTTTTGAGAAAAGAGCACTCATCTATTCTACTGTGTTTCCTATGTGGTCCGAACAGTGAGCTTGCTCAGACCAAAAGACCTGTGCTTCCTACACACACGGGCCATATCTAGTTCAACTCTGCTTAGGAAACTGACAAGAACAGTATCTCCTCTACAGTCCAATACACTGTACTTGCTGGGAACAGACGCGAGTGCTATTTGAACTGTGTATGGCAAAGAGAGCGCAATAGTGACTTTCCTTACCAGAAATCATCCATTGCGCTTAGGACCAAAAACTTCATGTGATTCAACTCCATTTAGGACTGGGAAACAAACGCTAGCTCTCCTTACAAGAAACACGCTCTGCTTTTGAGAAAAGAGCACTCTTCTACTCTACTGTGTTTCCTATGGGGCCAGAACAGTGAGCTTGCTCAGAACAAAAGAACTGTGCTTCCTACACACACGGGCTATATCTAGTTCAACTCTGATTAGGAAACTGACAAGAACAGTAGCTCCTCTTCAGTCCAATACACTGTACTTGTTGGGAGCAGACACGAGTGCTATTTGCACTGTGTGTGACAATGGGAGCACAATAGTGACTCTTCTTACCAGAAAACAACTCTTGCTCGTAAGACCAGAAACTGCATGTGATTGAACTCCATTTAGGCCTGGGAAACTAACGCTAGCTCTCCTTACAAGAAACACACTCTGCTTTTGAGAAAAGAGCACTCTTCTACTCTTCTGTGTTTCCTATAGGGCCAGAACAGTGAGCTTGCTCAGAACAAAAGAACTGTGCTTCACACACACGGGCCATATCTAGTTCAACTCTGCTTAGGAAACTGACAAGAACAGTAGCTCCTCTTCTGTCCAATACACTATACTTGCTGGGAACAGACGCGAGTGCTATTTGCACTGTGTATGGCAATGGTAGCACAATAGTGACTCTTCTTACCAGAAAACAACTCTTGCTCGTAGGACTAGAAACTGCATGTGATTCATCTCCATTTAGGACTGGGAAACAAACGCTAGCTCGCCTTACCAGAAACAAACTCTGCTTCTGAGAAAAGAGCCCTCTTCTGCTCTACTGTGTTTCCTATAGGGCCAGAACAGTGAGCTTGCTCAGAACAAAAGAACTGTGCTTCCTACACACACGGGCCATATCTAGTTCAACTCTGCTTAGGAAACTGACAAGAACAGTAGCTCCTCTTCAGTCCAATACACTGTACTTGCTGGGAACAGACGTGAGTGCTATTTGCCCTGTTTATGGCAAAGGGAGCACAATAGTTACTTTCCTTACCAGAAAACATCCCTTGCTCGTAGGACCAGAAACTGCATGTGATTCAACTCCATTTAGGACTGGGAAACAAACACTAGCTCGCCTTACAAAAACACACTCTGCTTTTGAGAAAAGAGCACTCATCTACTCTACTGTTTTTTCTATAGGGCCAGAAGAGTGAGCTTGCTCAGAACAAAAGAACTGTGCTTCCTAAACACACGGCCATATCTAGTTCAATTCTGCTTAGGAAACTGACAAGAACAGTAGATCCTCTTCAGTCCAATACACTGTACATGCTGGGAACAGACGACAGTGCTATTTGCCTTTTGTATGACAACGGGAGCACAATAGTGCCTCTTCTTACCAGAAAACAACTCTTGCTCGTAGGACCAGAAACTGCATGTGATTCAACTCCATGTATGACTGCGAAACAAACGCTAGCTCGCCTTACAAGAAACAAAATCTGCTTTTTAGAAAAGAGCACTCTTCTACTCTAATGTGTTTCCTATGGGTTCCGAACAGGGAGCTTGCTCAGAAAAAAATAACTGTGCTTCCTACACACACGGGACTTATGTAGTTCAACTCTGCTTAGGAAACTGACAAGAACAGTAGCTCCTCTTCATTCCAATACACTGTACTTGATGGGAACAGACGCGAGTGCTATTTGCACTGTGTATGGCAATGGGAACACAATAGTGACTCTTCTTACCAGAAAACAACTCTTGCTCAGAGGACGAAATACTGCATGGGATTCAACTACATTTAGGACTGGGAAACAAATGCTAGCTCGTTTTACAAGAAACACACTCTGCTTTTGAGAAAAGAGTACTCTTCTACTCTACTGTGTTTCCAATAGGGCCAGAACAGTGAGCTTGCTCAAAACAAAAGAACTGTGCTTCCTACACACACGGGCCATATCTAGATCAATTCTGCTTAGGAAACTGACAAGAACAGTAGATCCTCTTAAGTCCATTACACTGTACATGCTCGGAACAGACGCCAGTGCTATTTGCCCAGTGTATGACAATGGGAGCACAATAGTGACTCTTCTTACCAGAAAACAACTCTTGCTCGTAGGACCAGAAACTGCATGTGATTCAACGCCATTTAGGACTGGGAAACAAACGCTAGCTCGCCTTACAAGAAACACACTCTGCTTTTGAGAAAAGAGCACTCTTCTATTCTACTGTGTTTCCTATGGGGTCCGAACAGTGAGCTTGCTCAGAACAAAAGAACTGTGCTTCCTACACACACGGGGCATATCTAGTTTAACTCTGCATAGGAAACTGAGAAGAACATTAGCTCCTCTTCAGTCCAATACACTGTCCTTGCTGGGAAAAGACGCGAGGGCTATTTGAACTGTGTTTGGCAAAGGGAGCGCAATAGTGACTTTCCTTACCAGAAAACATCCCGTGTTCGTAGGACCAAAAACTACATGTGATTCAACTCCATTTAGGACTGGGAAACAAACGCTAGCTCACCTTACAAGAAACACACTCTGCTTTTGAGAAAAGAGCACTCTTCTACTCTACTGTGTTTACTATGGGGTCCGAAAAGTGAGCTTGCTCAGAAAAAAAGAACTGTGCTTCACACACACGGGACATAACTACTTCAACTCTGCTTAAGAAACTGAAAAGAACAGTAGCTCCTCTTCTGTCTAATACACTGTACTTGCTTGGAATGGACGCGAGTGCTATTTGCCTTGTGTATGTCAATGGGAGTGCAATAGTGACTCTTCTTACCAGAAAACAATTCTTGCTCGTAGGACCAGAAACTGCATGTGATTCAAGTCCATTTAGGACTGGGAAACAAATGCTAGCTCCCTTACAAGAAACACACTCTGCTTTTGAGAAAAGAGCACTCTTCTATTCTACTGTGTTTCCTATGTGGTCCGAACAGTGAGCTTGCTCAGACCAAAAGACCTGTGCTTCCTACACACACGGGCCATATCTAGTTCAACTCTGCTTAGGAAACTAACAAGAACAGTATCTCCTCTACAGTCCAATACACTGTACTTGCTGGGAACAGACGCGAGTGCTATTTGAACTGTGTATGGCAAAGAGAGCGTAATAGTGACTTTCCTTACCAGAAATCATCCATTGCTCTTAGGACCAAAAACTTCATGTGATTCAACTCCATTTAGGACTGGGAAACAAACGCTAGCTCTCCTTACAAGAAACACGCTCTGCTTTTGAGAAAAGAGCACTCTTCTACTCTACTGTGTTTCCTATGGGGCCAGAACAGTGAGCTTGCTCAGAACAAAAGAACTGTGCTTCCTACACACACGGGCCATATCTAGTTCAACTCTGCTTAGGAAACTGACAAGAACAGTAGCTCCTCTTCAGTCCAATACACTGTACTTGTTGGGAGCAGACACGAGTGCTATTTGCACTGTGTGTGAAAATGGGAGCACAATAGTGACTCTTCTTACCAGAAAACAACTCTTGCTCGTAAGACCAGAAACTGCATGTGATTGAACTCCATTTAGGCCTGGGAAACTAACGCTAGCTCTCCTTACAAGAAACACACTCTGCTTTTGAGAAAAGAGCACTCTTCTACTCTTCTGTGTTTCCTATAGGGCCAGAACAGTGAGCTTGCTCAGAACAAAAGAACTGTGCTTCACACACACGGGCCATATCTAGTTCAACTCTGCTTAGGAAACTGACAAGAACAGTAGCTCCTCTTCTGTCCAATACACTATACTTGCTGGGAACAGACGCGAGTGCTATTTGCACTGTGTATGGCAATGGTAGCACAATAGTGACTCTTCTTACCAGAAAACAACTCTTGCTCGTAGGACTAGAAACTGCATGTGATTCATCTCCATTTAGGACTGGGAAACAAACGCTAGCTCGCCTTACCAGAAACAAACTCTGCTTCTGAGAAAAGAGCCCTCTTCTACTCTACTGTGTTTCCTATAGTGCCAGAACAGTGAGCTTGCTCAGAACAAAAGAACTGTGCTTCCTACACACACGGGCCATATCTAGTTCAACTCTGCTTAGGAAACTGACAAGAACAGTAGCTCCTCTTCAGTCCAATACACTGTACTTGCTGGGAACAGACGTGAGTGCTATTTGCCCTGTTTATGGCAAAGGGAGCACAATAGTTACTTTCCTTACCAGAAAACATCCCTTGCTCGTAGGACCAGAAACTGCATGTGATTCAACTCCATTTAGGACTGGGAAACAAACGCTAGCTCGCCTTACACGAAACACACTCTGCTTTGGAGAAAGAGCACTCTTCTACTCTACTGTGTTTCCTATAGGGCCAGAACAGTGAGCTTGCTCAGAACAAAAGAACTGTGCTTCCTACACAAACGGGCCATATCTAGTTCAACTCTGCTTAGGAAACTGACAAGAACAGTAGCTCCTCTTCAGTCCAATACACTGTACTTGCAGGTCGCAGACACGAGTCCTATTTGCAGTGTGTATGGCAATGGGAGCGAAATAGTGACTCCTTTTAACAGAAAACAACTCTTGCTCGTAGGACCAGAAACGGCATGAGATTCAAATCTGTTTCTGACAGGGAAACAAACACTAGCTAGCCTTACAAGAAACACACTCTGCTTTTGAGAAAATAGCACTCTTCTACTCTACTGTGTTTCCTATGGGGTCTGAACAGTGAGCTTGCTCAGAACAAAAGAATTGTGCTTCCTACACACCGGCCATATCTAGTTCAACTCTGCTTAGGAAACTGACAAGAACAGTAGATCATCTTTAGTCCAATACACTGTACTTGCTGGGAACAGACGTTAGTGATATTTGCACTGTTTATGGCAAAGGGAGCACAATAGTGACTTTCCTTTCCAGAAAACAACTCTTGCTCGTAGGACGAGAAACTGCATGTGATTCAACTCCATTTAGGAATGGGAAACAAACACAAGCTCGCCTTACAAAAAACACACTCTGCTTTTGAGAAAAGAGCACTCTTCTACTCTACTGTGTTTCCTATAGGGCCAGAAGAGTGAGCTTGCTCAGAACAAAAGAAGTGTACTTCCTGCACACACGGGCCATATCTAGTTCAACTTTTCTTAGGAAACTGACAAGAACAGTAGATCCTCTTCAGTCCAATACACTGTACATCCTGGGAACAGACGCGAGTGCTATTTGACCTGTGTATGACAATGGGAGCACAATAGTGACTCTATTTACCAGAAAACAACTCTTGCTCCTAGGATCAGAAATACATGTGACTCAACTCCATTTAGGACTGTGAAACAAACGCTAGCTAGCCTTACAAGAAATACACTCTGCTTTTGAAAAAAGAGCACTCTTCTACTGTACTGTGTTTCCGATGGGGTCCGAACAGTGAGCTTGCTCAGAGCAAAAGGACGGTGCTTCCTGCAAACACGGGCCATATCTAGTTCAACTCTGCTTAGGAAACTGACAAGAACAGTAGCTCCTCTTCAGTCCAATACACTGTACTTGCTGGGAACAGACGTGAGTGCTATTTGCACTGTTTATGGCAAAGGGAGCACAATAGTGACTTTCCTTACCAGAAAACATCCCTTGCTCGTAGGACCAGAAACTGCATGTGATTCAACTCCATTTTGGACTGGGAAACAATCGCTGGCTCGCCTTACAAGAAACACACTCTGCTTTTGAGAAAAGAGCACTCTTCTATTCTACTGAGTTTCCTATGTGGTCCGAACAGTGATTTTGCTCAGAACAAAAGAACTGTGCTTCCTACACACACGGGCCATATCTAGTTCAACTCTGCTTAGGTAACTGTCAAGAACAGTAGATCCTCTTCAGTGCAATACCCTGTACATGCTAGGACAGACACGAGTGCTATTTACCCTGTGTATGGTAATGGGAGCTCAATAGTGACTCTTCTTACCAGAAAACAACTCTTTCTTGTAGGACCAGAAACTGCATGTCATTCAACTCCATTTAGGACTTGGAAACAAACGCTAGTTCGCCTTAGAAGAAACACACTCTATTTGGAGAAAAGAGCACACTTCTACTCTACTGTGTTTCCTATAGGGCCAGAACAGTGAGCTTGCTCAGAAAAAAAGAACTGTGCTTCCTACACACACGGGCCATATCTTGTTCAACTCTGCTTAGGAAACTGACAAGAACAGTAGCTCCTCTTCAGTCCAATACACTGTACTTGCTGGGAACAGACGCGAGTGCTATTTGCACTGTGTATGGCAAAGGAAGCACAATAGTGACTTTCCTTTCGAGAAAACAACTCTTGCTCGTAGGACTAGAAACTGCATGTCATTCAACTCCATTTAGGACTGGGAAACAAACGCAAGCTCTCCTTACAAAAAACACACTCTGCTTTTGAGAAAAGAGCACTCTTCTACTCTACTGTGTTTCCTATAGGCCAGAAGAGTGAGCTAGCTCAGAACAAAAGAACTGTGCTTCCTACACACACGGGCCATATCTAGTTCAACTCTGCTTAGGAAACTGACAAGAACGGTAGATCCTCTTCAGTCCAATACACTTTACATGCTGGGAACAGACGCCAGTGTTATTTGCCCTGTGTATGAAAATGGGAGCGCAATAGTGACTCTTCTTACCATAAAACAAGTCTAGCTCATAGGACCAGAAACTGCATGTGATTCAACTCCATTTTAGACTGGGAAACAAATGCTAGCTCGCCTTACAAGAAACACACTCTGCTTTTGAGAAAAGAGCACTATTCTATTGTACTGTGTTTCCTATGGGGTCCGAACAGTGAGCTTGCTCAGAACAAAAGAACTGTGCTTCCTACACACACGGGCCATATCTAGTTCAACTCTGCTTAGGAAACTGACAAGAACAGTAGATCATCTTCAGTGCAATACACTGTACATGCTGGGAACAGACGCGAGTCCTATTTGCACTGTGTATGGCAATGGGAGCGAAATAGTGACTCCTCTTACCAGAAAACAACTCTTGCTCGTGGGACCAGAAACTCATGAGATTCAAATCTATTTCTGACTGGGAAACAAACACTAGCTAGCCTTACAAGAAACACACTCTGCTTTTGAGAAAAGAGCACTCTTCTATTCTACTGTGTTTCCTATTGGGTCCGAACAGTGAGCTTGCTCAGAACAAAAGAACTGTGCTTCCTACACACACGGGCCATAACTAGTTCAACTCTGCTTAGGTAACTGTCAAGAACAGTAGATCCTCTTCAGTGCAATACCCTGTACATGCTGGGACAGACGTGAGTGCTATTTACCCTGTGTAAGTAATGGGAGCTCAATAGAGACTCTTCTTACCAGAAAACAACTCTTTCTTGTAGGACCAGAAACTGCATGAGATTCAACTCCATTTAGGACTTGGAAACAAATGGTAGTTCGCCTTAGAAGAAACACACTCTGCTTTGGAGAAAAGAGCACACTTCTACTCTTCTGTGTTTCCTATAGGGCCAGAACAGTGAGCTTGCTCAGAACAAAAGAACTGTGCTTCCTACACACACGGGCCATATCTAGTTCAACTCTGCTTAGGAAACTGACAAGAAGAGTAGCTCCTCTTCAGTCCCATACACATTACTTGCTGGGAACAGACGCGAGTGCTATTTGCAGTGTGCATAGCAATGGTAGCGAAATAGTGACTCTTCTTAACAGAAAACAACTCTTGCTCATAGGACGAAAAACTGCATGGGATTCAACTACATTTAGGACTGGGAAACAAACGCTAGCGCGCCTTACAAGAAACAAACTCTGCTTTTGAGAAAAGAGCACTCTTCTACTCTACTGTGTTTCCCATGGGGTCCGAACATTGAGCTTGCTCAGAACAAACTAACTGTGCTTCCTACACACACGGGCCATATCTAGTTCAACTCTGCTTAGGAAACTGACAAGAACAATAGCTCCACTTCAGTACAATACACTGTCCTTGCTGGGATCAGACGCGAGTGCTCTTTGCACTGTGCATGGCAAAGGGAGCACAATAGTGACTTTCCTTTCCAGAAAACAACTCTTGCTCGTAGGACTAGAAACTGCATGTGATTCAACTCCATTTAGGAATGGGAAACAAACACAAGCTCGCCTTACAAAAACACACTCTGCTTTTGAGAAAAGTGCACTCTTCTACTCTACTGTGTTTCCTATAGGGCCAGAAGAGTGAGCTTGCTCAGAACAAAAGAAGTGTACTTCCTGCACACACGGGCCATATCTAGTTCAACTTTTCTTAGGAAACTGACAAGAACAGTAGATCCTCTTCAGTCCAATACACTGTACATCCTGGGAACAGACGCGAGTGCTATTTGACCTGTGTATGACAATGGGAGCACAATAGTGACTCTTCTTACCAGTAAACAACTCTTGCTCCTAGGATCAGAAATACATGTGATTCAACTCCATTTAGGACTGTGAAACAAACGCTAGCTAGCCTTACAAGAAATACACTCTGCTTTTGAGAAAAGAGCACTCTTCTACTGTACTGTGTTTCCTATGGGGTCCGAACAGTGAGCTTGCTCAGAGCAAAAGGACTGTGCTTCCTACAAACACGGGCCATATCTAGTTCAACTCTGCTTAGGAAACAGACAAGAACAGTAGCTCCTCTTCTGTCCAATACACTGTACTTGCAAAGAACAGTAGCGAATGATGTTTGCACTGTGTATGGCAATGGGAGCACAATAGTGACTCTTCTTACCAGAAAACAACTCTTGCTCATAGGACAAGAAACTGCATGAAATTCAACTACATTAGGACTGGGAAACAAACCCTCGCTCGTCTTACAAGAAACAAACTCTGCTTCTGAGAAAAGAGCAATCTTCTACTCTTCTGTGTTGTCTATAGGGCCAGAACAGTGAGCTTGCTCATAACAAAAGAACTGTGCTTCCTACACACACGGGCCATATCTAGTTCAACTCTGCTTAGGAAACTGACAAGAACAGTAGATCCTCTTCAGTCCAATACAGTGTACATGCTGCGAACAGACGCCAATGCTATTTGCCCTGTGTATGACAATGGGAGCGCAATAGTGACTCTTCTTACCAGAAAACAACTCTTCCTCGTAGGACCAGAAAATGCATGTGATTCAACTCCATTTAGGACGGGAAAACAAACGCTAGCTCGCCTTACAAGAAACACACTCTGCTTTTGAGAAAAGAGCACTCTTCTACTCTACTGTGTTTCTTATAGGGCCAAAATATTGAGCTTGCTCAGAACAAAAGAACTGTGCTTCCTACACACACGGCCATATCTAGTTCAATTATGCTTCAGAAACTGACAAGAACAGTAGATACTCTTCAGTCCAATACACTGTACATGCTGGGAACAGACGCCAGTGCTATTTGCCCTGTGTATGACAATGGGAGCACAATAGTGACTCTTCATACCAGAAAACAACTCTTGCTCGTAGAACCAGAAACTGCATGTGATTCAACTCCATTTAGGACTGGGAAACAAATGCTAGCTTGCCTTAAAGGAAACACACTCTGATTTTGAGAAAAGAGCAGTATTCTACTCTAATGTGTTTCCTATAGGACCAGAACAGTGAGCTTGCTCAGAACAAAGAACTGTGCTTCCTACTCACACGAGCCACATCTACTTCAACTCTGCTTAGGAAACTGACAAGAACAATAGCTCCTCTTCAGTCCAATAAACTGTAAATGCTGGGAACAGACGCCAGTGCTATTTGCCTTGTGTATGACAATGGGAGCGCAATAGTGACTCTCCTTACCAGAAAACAACTCTTGATCGTAGGACCAGAAACTGCATGTGATTCAACTCCATTTAGGACTGGGAAACAAACGCTAGCTGGCCTTACAAGAAACACACTCTGCTTTTGAGAAAAGAGCACTCTTCTACTCTAATGTGTTTCCTATATGGCCAAAACAGTGAGCTTACTCAGAACAAAAGAACTGTGTATCCTACACACACGGGCCATGTATAGTTCAACTCTGCTTAGGAAACTGACAAGAACAGTAGCTCCTCTTCATTCCAATACACTGTACTTGCTGGGAACAGATGCCAGTGCTAATTGCACTGTGTATAGCAATGGGAGCCCAATAGTGTCTCTTTGTACCAGAAAACAACTCTTGCTCGTAGGACCAAATACTGCATGTGACTCAACTCCATTTCAGACTGGGAAACAAACAATACCTAGCCTTAAGAGAAACACACTCTGCTTTTGAGAAAAGGGCACTCTTCTACTCTACTGTGTTTCCTATGGGATCCGAACAGTGAGGTTGCACAGAACAAAATAACTGTGCTTCCTACACACACAGGCCATATCTAGTTCAACTCTGCATAGGAAACTGACAAGAACAGTAGCTCCTCTTCAGTCCAATACACTGTACTTGCTGGGAACAGACGCGTGTGCTATTTGCACTGTGTATGGCAATGGGAGCACAATAGTGACTCTTCATTCCAGAAAACAACTCTTGCTCGTAGGAACAGAAACTGCATGTGATTCAACCTCATTTAGGACTGGGAAACAAAAGCTAGCTCGCCTTACAGGAAACCCACTATGCTTTTGAGAAAAGAGCACTCTTCTACTCTAAAGTGTTTCCTATAGGGCCAAAACATTGAGCTTGCTCAGAACAAAAAACTGTGCTTCCTACACTCACGGCCATATCTAGTTCAATTCTGCTTCAGAAACTGACAAGAACAGTAGATCCTCTTCCGTCCAATAACTGTACATGCTGGGAACAGACGCCAGTGCTCTTTGCCCTGTGTATGACAATGGGAGCACAATAGTGACTCTTAATTCCAGAAAACAACTCTTGCTCGTAGGAACAGAAACTGCATGTGATTCAACTCCATTAAGGACTGGGAAACAAATGCTAGCTGGCCTTACAAGAAACACACTCTCATTTTGAGAAAAGAGCACTCTTCTACTCTACTGTGTTTCCTATGGGGTCCGAACAGTCAGCTTGCTCTGAACAAAAGAACTGTGCTTCCTACGCACACAGGCCATATCTAGTTCAACTCTGCTTTGGAAACTGACAAAACAGTAGCTCCTCTTCAGTCTAATACACTGTACTTGCTGGGAACAGACGCGTGCGCTATTTGCACTGTGTATGACAATGGGAGCACAATAGTGACTCTTCTTACCAGAAAACAACTCTTGCTCATAGGACCAGAAACTGCATGTGATTCAACTCCATTTATGACTGGGAAACAAACGCTAGCTCGCCTTCCAAGAAACACACTCTGCTTTAGAGAAAAGAGCACTCTTCTACTCTAATGTGTTTCCTATAGGGCCAAAACATTGAGCTTGCTCAGAACAAAAAACTGTGCTTCCTACACACAAGGCCATATCTAATTCAATTCTGCTTAGGAAACTGACAAGAACAGTAGATCCTCTTCGGTCCAATACACTGTACATGCTTGGAACAGATGCCAGTGCTATTTGCCCTGTGTATGACAATGGGAGCACAATAGTGACTCTTCATACCAGAAAACAACTCTTGTTCGTAGGACCAGAAACTGCATGTGATTCAACTCCATTTAGGACTGGGAAACAAATGCTAGCTGGCCTTGCAAGAAACACACTCTGCTTTTGAGAAAAGAGCACTCTTCTACTCTAATTTGTTTCCTACGGGGTCCGAACAGTGATCTTGCTCAGAACAAAATAACTGTGCTTCCTACGCACATGGGCCATATCTAGTTCAACTCTGCTTAGGAAACTGACAAGAACAGGATCTCCTCTTCAGTCCAATACACTGTACTTGATGGGAACAGACGCCAGTGCTATTTTCACTGTGTATGGCAATGGGAGCGCAATAGTGACTCTTCTTACCAGAAAACAACTCTTGCTCGTAGGACCAGAAACTGCCTGTGATTCAACTCCATTTATGACTGGGAAACAAATGCTAGCTCGCCTTACAAGAAACACACTCTGCTTTTGAGAAAAAGGTACTCTTCTACTCTACTGTGGTTCCTATGGGGTCCGAACAGTGAGCTTGCTCAGAAAAAAAGAACTGTGCTTCCTACACACATGGTCCATGTCTAGTTCAACTCTGCTTAGGAAACTGACAAGAAGAGTAGCTCTTCTTCAGTCCAATACACTGTACTTGCTGGGAACAGACGCGAGTGCTATTTGCACTGTGTATGGGAATGGGAGCGCAATAGTGACTTTCCTTACCAGAAAACAACTCTGGCTCGTAGGACCAGAAACTGCATGTGATTCAACTCCATTTAGGACTGGGAAACAAACACTAGCTCGCCTTACAAGAGTTGTTTTCTGGTAAGAAGAGTCACTTTTGCGCTCCCATTGTCATACACAGGGCAAATAACACTGGCATATGTTCGAGCATGTACAGTGTATTGGACTGAAGAGGATCTACTGTTCTTGTCAGGTTCCTAAGGAGAGATGAACTAGATATGACCCGTGTGTGTAGGAAGCACAGTTCTTTTGTTCTGAGCAAGCTCACTGTTCTGGCGCTAAAGGAAACACAGTAGAGTGGAAGAGTGCTCCTTCCTCAAAAGCAGAGTGTGTCACTTGTAAGGCGAGCTAGCGTTTGTTTCCCAGTCTTAAATGGAGTTGAATCACATGCAGTTTTTGGTCCTAAGAGCAAGAGTTGCATTCTGGTAAGGAAAGTCACTATTGCGCTCCCATTGGCATACACAGTGCAAATAGCACTGGCATCTGTTCCCAGCAAATACACTTTATTGGACTGAAGAGGAGCTACTTCTCTTGTCTGTTTCCTAAGCAGAGTTGAAGTAGATATGGCCCGGGTGTAGGAAGCACAGTACTTTTGTTCTGAACAAGTTCTCTGTTTGGGCCCCATAGGAAACACAGTAGAGTAGAAGAGTGCTCTTTTCTCAAAGCAGAGTGTGTTTCTTGTAAGGCGAGCTAGCGTTTTTTAAACAGTCCTAAATGGAGTTGAATCACATGCAATTTCTGGTCCTACGAACAACAGTTGTTTTCTGGTAAGAAGAGTCACTATTGTGCTCCCATTGTCATACACAGTGCAAATAGCACTGGCGTCTGTTCCCAGCACGTACAGTGTATTGGCCTGAAGAGGAGCTAATGTTCTTGTCAGTTTCCTAAGCAGAGTAGAACTAGATATGGCCCGTGTGTGTAGGAAGCACAATTCTTTTGTTCTGAGCAAGCTCACTGTTCAGATCACATAGGAAACACAGTAGAGTAGAAGAGTGCTCTTTTCTCAAAAGCAGAGTGTGTTTCTTTTAAGGCGAGGTAGTGTTTGTTTCCCAGTAAGAAATCGAGTTGAATCCCATGCAGTTTCTGGTCCTACGACCAAGAGATGTTTTCTGGTAAGAAGAGTCACTATTGCGCTCCCATTGCCATACACAGTGCAAATAGCACTCGTGTCTGTTCCCAGCAAGTACAGTGTATTGGACTGAAGAGAGGCTACCGTTCTTGTCAGTTTCCTAAGCAGAATTGAACTAGATATGGCCCGTGTGTATAAGAAGCACAGTTCTTTTGTTCTGAGCAAACTCACTGTTCTGGCCCGAATAGAAAACACAGTAGAGTAGAAGAATGCTCTTTTCTGAAAAGCAGAGTGTGTTTCTTGTAAGGCGAGCTAGCGTTTCTTTCCCAGTCCTAAATGGAGTTGAATCACATGCAGTTTCTGGTCCTACGAGCAAGAGTTGTTTTCTGGTAAGAAGAGTCACTATTGTGCTCCCATTGTCATAAACAGGGCAAATAGCACTGGCGTCTGTTCCCAGCATGTACAGTGTATTGGAATGAAGAGGATCTACTTTTTTTGTCAGGTTTCTAAGCAGAGATGAACTAGATATGGACCGTGTGTGTAGGAAGCACATTTTTTTTGTTCTTAGCAAGCTCACTGTTCTGGCCCTATAGGAAACAAAACAGAGTAGAAGAGTGCTCTTTTCTCAAAAGCAGAGTGTGTTTCTTGTAAGGCGAGCTAGCGTTTGTTTCCCAGTCCTAAATGGAGTTGAATCACATATAGTTTCTGGTCCTATGAGCAAGAGTTATTTCTGGTAAGGAAAGTCATTATTGTGCTCCCATTGCCATACACAGTGCAAACAGCACTCGCGTCTGTTCCCAACAATTACAGTGTATTGGACTGAAGAGGAGCTACTGTTCTTGTCAGTTTCCTAAGCAGAGTTGAACTAGATATGACCCGTGTGTGTAGGCAACATAGTTCTTTTGTTCTGAGCAAGCTCACTGTTTGGGCCCCATAGGAAACACAGTAGAGTAGATGTGTGCCCTATTCTCAAAAGCAGAGCGTGTTTCTTGTAAGGCGAGCTAGTGTTTGTTTCCCAGTCCTAAATGGTGTTGAATCAAATGCAGTTTCTGGTCCTAAGAGCAAGAGTTGTTTTCTGGTAAGAAGAGTCACTATTGTGCATCCATTGCCATACACAGTGCAAATAGCACTCGCGTCTGTTCGCAGCAAGTACAGTGTATTGGACTGAAGAGGAGCTACTGTTCTCGTCAGTTTCCTAAGCAGAGTTGAAATAGATATGGCCCGTGTGTGTAGGAAGCACAGTTCTTTTGTTCTGAGCAAGCTCACTGTTCTGGCCCTATAGGAAACACAGTAGAGTAGAAGAGTGCTCTTTTCTCAAAAGCAGAGTGTATTTCTTGTAAAGCGAGCTAGCGTTTGTTTCCCAATCCTAAATGGAGTTGAATCACATTCAGTTTCTGTTCCTAGGAGCAAGAGTTGTTTTGTGGTATGAAGAGTCACAATTGGGCTCCCATTGTCATACACAGTGCAAATAGCACTCACGTCTTTTCCCAGCAAGGGCAGTGTATTGGAGTGAAGAGGATCTACTGTTCTTGTCAGTTTCCTAAGCAGAATTGAACTAGATGTGGCTGTGTGTGTAGGAAGCACAGTTCTTTTTTTCTGAGCAAGCTCACTGTTCTGGCGCTAAAGGAAACACAGTAGAGTAGAAGAGTGCTCCTTCCTCAAAAGCAGAGTGTGTTACTTGTAAGGCGAGCTAGCGTTTGTTTCCCAGTCCTAAATGGAGTTGAATCACATGCAGTTTTTGGTCCTACGAGCGACAGTTGCTTTCTGGTAAGGAAAGTCACTATTGTGCTCCCATTGGCATACACAGTGCAAATAGCACTCGCATCTGTTGCCAGCAAGTACAGTGTATTGGACTGAAGAGGAGCTACTTCTCTTGTCTGTTTCCTAAGCAGAGTTGAACTAGATATGGCCCGGGTTTAGGAAGCACAATACTTTTGTTCTGAGCAAGTTCTCTGTTTGGACCCAATAGGAAACACAGTAGAGTAGAAGAGTGCTCTTTTCTCAAAAGCAGAGTGTGTTTCTTGTAAGGCGAGCTAGCGTTTTTTTCCCAGTCCTAAATGGAGTTGAATCACATGCAATTTCTGGTCCTTCGAGCAAGAGTTGTTTTCTGGTATGAAGAGTCACTATTGCGCTCCCATTGTCATACTCAGGGCAAATAGCACTGGCGTCTGTTCCCAGCAAGTACAGTGTATTGGACTGAAGAGGAGCTAATGTTCTTGTCAGGTTCCTAAGCAGAGTAGAACTAGATATGGCCCATGTGTGTAGGAAGCACAATTCTTTGTTCTCAGCAAGCTCACTGTTCAGATCCCATAGGAAACACAGTAGAGTAGAAGAGTGCTCTTTTCTCAAAAGCAGAGTGTGTTTCTTGTAAGGCGAGCTAGCATTTGTTTCCCAGTCCTAAATGGAGTTGAAATACACATGCAGTTTCTGGTCCTACGAGCAAGAGCTGTTTTCTGGTTAGAAGAGTCACTATTGCGCTCCCTTTGAAATACACAGGGCAAATAGCACTGGCGTCTGTTCCCAGCATGTACAGTGTATTGGACTGAAGAGGAGCTACTGTTCTTGTCAGTTTCCTAAGCAGAGTTGAACTAGATATGGCCTCTGTGTATACGAAGCACAGTTTTTTTGTTCTAAGCAAGCTCACTGTTCTGGCCCTATAGGAAACAAAATAGAGTAGAAGAGTGCTCTTTCCTCAAAAGAAGAGTGTGTTTCTTGTAAGGCGAGGTAGTGTTTGTTTCCCACTAAGAAATCGTGTTGAATCCCATGCAGTTTCTGGTCCTACGAGCAAGAGATGTTTTCTGGTAAGAAGAGTCACTATTGCACTCCCATTGCCATACACAGTGCAAATAGCACTCGCGTCTGTTCCCAGCAAGTACAGTGTATTGGACTGCAGAGGAGCTACTGTTCTTGTCAGTTTCCTAAGCAGAGTTGAACTAGATATGGCCGTGTGTGTAGGAAGCACAGTTCTTTTGTTCTGAGCAAGCTCACTGTTCAGACCCCATAGGAAACACAGTAGAGGAGAAGAGTGCTCTTTTATCAAAAGCAAAGTTTGTTTTTTGTAAGGCGAGCTAGCTTTGGCTTCCCAGTCCTAAATGCAGTTGAATCACATGCAGTTTCTGGTCCTACGAGCAAGAGTTGTTTTCTGGTAAGAAGAGTCACTATTGCGCTCCAATTATGATACACAGGGCACATAGCAATGGCGTCTGCTCCCAGCAAGTACAGTGTATTGGACTGAAGAGGATCTACTATTCTTGTTAGTTTCCTAAGCAAAATTGAACTAGATATGGCCGTGTGTGTAGGAAGCACATTTCTTTTGTTCTGAGCAAGCTCACTGTTTTGGCCCTATAGGAATCACAGTAGAGTAGAAGAGTGCTCTTTTCTCAAAAGCAGAGTGTGTTTCTTGTAAGGCGATCTAGCGTTTGTTTCCCAGTCCTAAATGGAGTTGAATCACATGCAATTTTTTGTCCTACGAGCAAGAGTTGTTTTCTGGTAAGAAAAGTCACTATTGTGCTCCCATTGCCACACACAGTACAAATAGGACTCGCGTCTGTTCCCACCAAGTACAGTGTATTGGACTGAAGAGGATCTGCTGTTCTTGTCAGTTTCCTAAGCAGAATTGAACTAGATATGGCCGTGTGTGTAGGAAGCACAGTTCTTTTGTTCTGAGCAAGCTCAGTCTTCTGATGCTAAAGGAAACACAGTAGAGTAGAAGAGTGCTCGTTTCTCAAAAGCAGAGTGTGTTACTTGTAAGGCGAGCTAGTGTTTGTGTCCCAGTCCTAAATGGAGTTGAATCACATGTATTTTTTGGTTCTACAAGCAAGAGTTCCTTTCTGGTAAGGAAAGTCACTATTGCGCTCCCATTGCCATACACAGGGCAAATAGCACTCGCATGTGTTGCCAGCAAGTACAGTGTATTGGACTGAAGAGGAGCTACTTCTCTTGTCAGTTTCTTAAGCAGAGTTGAACTAGATATGGCCCGGGTGTAGGAAGCACAGTACTTTTGTTCTGAGCAAGTTCTCTGTTTGGACCCCATAGGAAACACAGTAAAGTAGAAGAGTGCTCTTTTCTCAAAAGCAGAGTTTGTCTCTTATAAGGCGAGCTAGCGTTTTTTTCCCAGTCCTAAATGGAGTTGAATCACATGTAATTTCTGGTCCTACGAGCAACAGTTGTTTTCTGGTAAGAAGAGTCACTATTGCGCTCCCATTGTCATACACAGTGCAAATAGCACTGGCGTCTGTTCCCAGCAAGTACAGTGTATTGGACTGAAGAGGAGCTATGTTCTTGTCAGTTTCCTAAAGTGTAGAAATAGATATGGCCCGTGTGTGTAGGAAGCACAATTCTTTTGTTCTTAGCAAGCTCACTGTTTAGATCCCATAGGAAACACAGTAGAGTAGAAGAGTGCTCTTTACTCAAAAGCAGAGTGTGTTTGTTTCCCAGTAAAAAATCGAGTTGAATCCCATGCAGTTTCTGGTCCTACGAGCAAGAGATGCTTTCTGGTAAGAAGAGTCACTATTGCGCTCCAATTATCATACACAGGGCAAATAGCACTGGCGTCTGCTCCCAGCAAGTACAGTGTATTGGACTGAAGAGGATCTACTATTCTTGTTAGTTTCATAAGCAAAATTGAACTAGATATGGCCGTGTGTGTAGGAAGCACAGTTTTTTGTTCTGAGCAAGCTCACTGTTTTGGCCCTATAGGAAACACATTAGAGTAGAAGAGTGCTCTTTTCTCAAAAGCAGAGTGTGTTTCATGTAAGGCGAGGTAGTGTTTGTTTCCCAGTAAGAAATCGAGTTGAATCCCATGCAGTTTCTGGTCCTACGACCAAGAGATGTTTTCTGGTAAGAAGAGTCACTATTGCGCTCCCATTGCCATACACAGTGCAAATAGCACTCGTGTCTGTTCCCAGCAAGTACAGTGTATTGGACTGAAGAAGAGCTACTGTTCTTGTCAGGTTCCTAAGCAAAATCGAACTAGATATGGCTGTGTGTGTAGGAAGAACAGTTCTTTTGTTCTGAGAAAGCTAACTGTTCGGACCCCATAGGAAACACAGTAGAGTAGAAGAGTGCTCTTTTCTCTAAAGCAGAGTGTGTTTCTTGTAAGGCGAGCTAGCGTTTGTTTCCCAGTCCTAAATGGAGTTGAATCACATGCAGTTTTTGGTCCTATGAGCAAGAGTTGTTTTCTATTAAGGAAAGTCACTATTGTGCTCCCATTGCCACACACAGTACAAATAGGACTCGTGTCTGTTCCCACCAAGTACAGTGTATTGGACTGAAGAGGAGCTACTGTTCTTGTCAGTTTCCTAACCAGAGTTGAGCTAGATATGGCTCGAGTGTGTAGGAAGCACAGTTCTTTTGTTCTGAGCAAGCTCACTATTCTGGCCCTTTAGGAAACACAGTAGAGTAGAAGAGTGCTCTTTTCTCAAAAGCAGAGTGTGTTTCTTGTAAGGCGAGAAAGCGTTTGTTTCCCATTCCTAAATGGAGTTGAATCACATGCAGTTTCTGGTCCTACGAGGAAGAGTTGTTTTCTGGTAAGAAGAGTCATTATTGAGCTCCCATTGTCATACACAGGGCAAATAGCACTGGAGTCTGTTCCCAGCAAGGACAGTGTATTGGACTGAAGAGGAGCTACTGTTCTTGTCAGTTTCCTAAGCACAGTTAAACTAGATATGACCCATGTGTGTAGTAAGCACAGTTCTTTGGTTTTAAGCAAGCTCACTGTTCAGACACCATAGGAAACCCAGTAGAGTAGAAGAGTGCTCTTTTCTCAAAAGCAGAGTGTGTTTCTTGTAAGGCGAGCTAGCGTTTGTTTCCCAGTCCTAAATGGAGTTGAATCACATGCAGTTGCTAATCCTATGAGCAAGAGTTTTTTTTTGGTAAGAAGAGTCACTATTGCACTCCCATTGTCATACACAGGGCAAATAGCACTGGCATCTGTTCCAGGCAAGTACAGTGTATTGGACTGAAGAGGATCTACTATTCTTGACAGTTTCCTAAGCAGAATTGAACTAGGTATGGCCGTGTGTGTAGGAAGCACAGTTCTTTTGTTCTGAGCAAGCTTACTCTTCTGGCCCTAGAGGAAACACAATAGAGTTGAAGAGTGCTAATTTCTCAAATGCAGAGTGTGTTTCTTGTAAGGCGAGCTAGTGTTTGTTTCCCAATCCTAAATGGAGTTGAATCACATGCAGTTTCTGGTCCTATGAGCAAGAGTTTTTTGATAAGGAAAGTCACTATTGTGCTCCCATTGCCATACACAGTGCAAATAGCACTCGCGTCTGTTCCCAGCAATGACAGTGTATTGGACTGAAGAGGAGCTACTGTTCTTGTCAGTTTCCTAAGCAGAGTTGAACTAGATATGACCCGTGTGTGTAGGAAGCACAGTTCTTTTGTTCTGAGCAAGCTCACTGTTTGGGCCCATTAGGAAACACAGTAGAGTAGATGTGTGCCCTATTCTCAAAAGCAGAGCGTGTTTCTTGTAAGGCGAGCTAGCGTTTGTTTCTCAGTCCTAAATAGAGTTGAATCAAATGCAGTTTCTGTTCCTACGAGGAAGAGTTGTTTTCTGGTAAGAAGATTCACTCTTGTGCACTTATTGCCGTACACAGTGCAAATAGCACTCGCGTCTGTTCCCAGCAAGTACAGTGTATCGGACTGAATAGGAGCTACTGTTCTTTTCAGTTTCCTAAGCAGAGTTGAACTAGATATGGCCCGTGTGTAGGAAGCACAGTTCTTTTGTTCTAAGCAAGCTCACTGTTCTGGCCATATAGGAAAAACAGTAGAGTAGAACAGTGCTCTTTTCTCTAAAGCAGAATGTGTTTCTTGTAAGGCGAGCTAGCGTTTGTTTCCCAGTCTTAAATGGAGGTGAATCACATGCAGTTTCTGGTCCTACGAGCAAGAGTTGTTTTATGATAAGAATAGTCACTATTGCGCTGCCATTGCCATGCACAGGACAAATAGCACTGGCGTCTGTTCCCAGCATTACAGTGTATTGGACTGAAGAGGAGCTACTGTTCTTGTCAGGTTCCTAAGCAAAATCGAACTAGATATGGCTGTGTGTGTAAGAAGCACAGTTCTTTTGTTCTGAGAAAGCTCACTGTTCGGACCCCATAGGAAACACAGTAGAGTAGAAGAGTGCTCTTTTCTCTAAAGCAGAGTGTGTTTCTTGTAAGGCGAGCTAGTGTTTGTTTCCCAGACCTAAAAGGAGTTGAGTCACATGCAGTTTTTTGTCCTACGAGCAAGAGTTGTTTTCTGGTAAGACGAGTCACTATTGTGGTCCAATTGCCATACACAGTGCAAATAGCACTCTTGTCTCTTCCCCGCAAGTACAGTGTATTGGACTGAGGAGGAGCTACTGTTCTTGTCTGTTTCCTAAGCATCGTTGATCTATATATGGCCCGTGTGTGTAGGAAGCACAGATCTTTTGTTCTGAGCAAGCCCACTGTTCAGACCCCATAGGAAACACAGTAGAGTAGAAGAGTGCCTTTCTCAAAAGCAGAGTGTGTTTCTTGTAAGGCAAGCTAGCGTTTGTTTCCCATTCCTAAATGGAGTTGAATCACATGCAGTTTCTCGTCCTAGGAGCAAGAGTTTTTTCTGGTAAGAAGAGTCACTTTTGCGCTCCCATTGTCATACAAGGGCAAATAGCACTGGCGTCTGTTCCCAGTATGTACAGTTTATTGGACTGAAGAGCATCTACTGTTCTTGTCAGTTTCCTAAGCAGAATTGATCTAGATATGGCCCGTGAGTGTAGGAAGCACAGTTCTTTTGTTCTGAGCAACCTCAAAGTTCTGGCACTATAGGAAAAACAGTAGAGTACAAGAGTTCTCTTTTCTCAAAAGCAAATTGTGTTTCTTGTAAGGCGAGCTAGTGTTTGTTTCCCAGTCCTAAATGGAGTTGAATCCCATGCAGTTTCTGGTCCTACGAGCAAGAGTTGTTCTCTGGTAAGGAAAGTCACTATTGTGCTCCCTTTGCCATACACAGTGCAAATAGCACTCGTGTCTGTTCCCAGCAAGTACAGTGTATTGGACTGAAGAGAAGCTACTGTTATTGTCAGTTTTCTAAGCAGAGTTGAACTAGATATGGTCCATGTGTGTAGGAAGCACAGTTCTTTGTTCTGAGCAAGCTCACTGTTTGGACCCCATAGGAAACACAGTAGAGTAGAAGAGTGCTCTTTTCTCAAAAGCAGAGAGTGTTTCATGTAAGGCGAGCTAGCATTTGTTTCCCAGTCCTAAACGGAGTTGAATCACATGCAGTTTCTGGTCCTACAAGCAAGAGTTGATTTCTGGTAAGGAAAGTCACTATTGCGCTCCCATTGCCATACACAGTGCAAATAGCACTCGCGTCTGTTCCCAGCAAGTACAGTGTATCGGACTGAAGAGGAGCTACTCTTCTTCTCAGGTTCCTAAACAGAATTGAATTAGATATGGCTGTGTGTGTAGGAAGCACAGTTCTTTTGTTCTGAGAAAGCTCACTGTTAGGACCCCATAGGAAACACAGTAGAGTAGAAGAGTGCTCTTTTCTCTAAACCAGAGTGTGTTTCTTGTAAGGCGAGCTAGTGTTTGTTTCCCAGACCTAAATGGAGTTGAGTCACATGCAGTTTTTTGTCCTACGAGCAAGAGTTGTTTTCTGGTAAGACGAGTCACTATTGTGCTCCAATTGCCATACACAGTGCAAATAGCACTCGCGTCTCTTCCCCGCAAGTACAGTGTATTGGACTGAAGAGGAGCTACTGTTCTTGTCAGTTTCCTAAGCATAGTTTAGCTAGATATGGTCCATGTGTGTAGGAAGCACAGTTTTTTTGTTCTGAGCAAGCTCACTGTTTGGACCCCATAGGAAACACAGTCGAGTAGAAGAGTGCTCTTTTCTCAGAAGCAGAGTGTGTTTCTTGTAAGGCGAGTTATCATTTCTTTCCCAGTCCTAAATGGCGTGGAATCACATGCAGTGTGTGGTCCTACGAGCAAGAGTTGTTTTCTGGTAAGGAAAGCCACTATTGTGCTCTCATTGCCATACACAGTGCAAATAGCACTCGCGTCTGTTCCCAGCAAGTACAGTGTATCGGACTGAAGAGGAGCTACTGTTCTTGTCAGTTTCCTAAGCAGAGTTGAACTAGATAAGGACCGTGTGTGTAGAAAGCACAGTTCTTTTGTTCTGAGCAAGCTCACTCTTCTGGCCCTATAGGAAACACAGTAGAGTAGAAGAGTGCTCTTTTCTTAAAAGCAGAGTGTGTTTCTTGTAAGGCAAGCTAGCGTTTGTTTCCTAGTCCTAAATGGAGTTGAGTCACATGCAGTTTGTGGTCCTACGCACAAGAGTTGTCTTCTGGTAAGGAATGTCACTATTGCGCTCCCATTGCCATACACAGGGCAAATAGCACTCGCGTCTTTTCCCAGCAAGCAGTGTATTGGACTGAATAGGAGCTACTGTCCTTGTCAGTTTCCTAAGCAGAGTTGAACTACATATAGTCCTTGTGTGTAGGAAGCACAGTTCTTATGTTCTGAGCAAGCTCACTGTTTGGACCTCAAAGGAAACACAGTAGAGTAGAAGAGTGCTCTTTTCTCTAAAGCAGATTTTGTTTCTTGTAAGGCGAGCTAGCGTTTGTTTCCCAGTCCTAAATGGAGTGGAATCACATGCAGTTTCTGTCCTACGAGCAAGAGTTGTCTTATGGTAAGAATAGTCACTATTGTGCTGCCATTGCCATACACAAGACAAATAGCACTGGCGTCTGTTCGCAGCAAGTACAATGTATTGGACTGAAGAGGATCTACTGTTCTTGTCAGGTTCCTAAGCAGAATTGAACTAGATATGGTCCATGTGTGTAGGAAGCACAGTTCTTTGTTCTGAGCAAGCTCACTGTTTGGACCCCATAGGAAACACAGTAGAGTAGAAAAGTGCTCTTTTCTCAAAAGCAGACTGTGTTTTTTGTAAGGCGAGCTAGCATTTGTTTCCCAGTCCTAAACGGAGTTGAATCACATGCAGTTTCTGGTCCTACAAGCAAGAGTTGTTTTCTGGTAAGGAAAGTCACTATTGCGCTCCCATTGCCATACACAGTGCAAATAGCACTCGCGTCTGTTCCCAGCAAGTACAGTGTATCGGACTGAAGAGGAGATACTGTTCTTCTCAGGTTCCTAAAGAGAATTGAATTAGATATGGCTGTGTGTGTAGGAAGCACAGTTCTTTTGTTCTGAGAAAGCTCACTGTTAGGACCCCATAGGAAACACAGTAGAGTAGAAGAGTGCTCTTTTCTCTAAACCAGAGTGTGTTTCTTGTAAGGCGAGCTAGTGTTTGTTTCCCAGACCTAAATGGAGTTGAGTCACATGCAGTTTTTTGTCCTACGAGCAAGAGTTGTTTTCTGGTAAGGAAAGTCACTATTGCGCTCCCATTGCCATGCACAGTGCAAATAGCACTCGCATCTGTTCCCAGCAAGTACAGTGTATGGGACTGAAGAGGAGCTACTGTTCTTGTCAGTTTCCTAAGCAGAGTTGAACTAGATATGGCCCGTGTGTAGGAAGCACAGTTCTTTTGTTCTGAGCAGCTCACTGTTCTGGCCCTATAGGAAACACAGTAGAGTAGAAGAGTGCTCTTTTCTCTAAAGCAGATTTTGTTTCTTGTAAGGCGAGCTAGCGTTTGTTTCCCAGTCCTAAATGGAGTTGAATAACATGCAGTTTCTGGTCCTACGAGCAAGAGTTGTTTAATGATAAGAATAGTCACTATTGCGCTGCCATTGCCATACACAGGACAAATAGCACTGGCGTCTGTTCCCAGCAGTACAGTGTATTGGACTGAAGAGGAGCTACTGTTCTTGTCAGGTTCCTAAGTAGAATTGAACTAGATGTGGCTGTGTGTGTAGGAAGCACAGATCTTTTGTTCTGAGCAAGCTCACTGTTCGGACCCCATAGGAAACACAGTAGAGTAGAAGAGTGCTCTTTTCTCTAAAGCAGAGTGTATTTCTTGTAAGGCGAGCTAGGGTTTGTTTCCCAGACCTAAATGGAGTTGAGTCACATGCAGTTTTTTGTCCTACGAGCAAGAGTTGTTTTCTGGTAAGACGAGTTACTATTGTGCTCCAATTGCCATACACAGTGCAAATAGCACTCGCGTCTCTTCCCCGCAAGTACAGTGTTTTGGACTGAAGAGGAGCTACTGTTCTTGTCAATTTCCTAAGCAGAGTTGAACTTGATATGGTCCATGTGTGTAGGAAGCACAGTTCTTTTGTTCTGAGCAAGCTCACTGTTTGGACCCCATAGGAAACACAGTAGAGTAGAAGAGTGCTCTTTTCTCAGAAGCAGAGTGTGTTTCTTGTAAGGCGAGCTAGCATTTGTTTCCCAGTCCTAAATGGCGTTGAATCACATGCAGTGTGTGGTCCTACGAGCAAGAGTTGTTTTCTGGTAAGGAAAGCCACTATTGCGCTCTCATTGCCATACACAGTGCAAATAGCACTCGCGTCTGTTCCCAGCAAGTACAGTGTATTGGACTGAAGAGGAGCTACTGTTCTTGTCAGTCTCCTAAGCAGAGTTGAACTAGATATGGCCCGTGTGTCGAGGAAGCACAGTTCATTTGTTCTGAGCAAGCTCACTGTTCTGGCCCTATAGGAAATACAGTAGAGTAGAAGAGTGCTCTTTTCTCAAAAGCATTGTGTGTTTCTTGTAAGGCGAGCTAGAGTTTGTTTCTGACTCCTAAATGGAGTTGAGTCACATGCAGTTTTTTGTCCTACGAGCAAGAGTTGTTTTCTGTTAAGACGAGTCACTGTTGTGCTCCAATTGCCATACACAGTGCAAATAGCACTCGCGTCTCTTCCCCGCAAGTACAGTGTATTGGACTGAAGAGGAGCTACTGTTCTTGTCAGTATCCTAAGTAGAGTTGAACTAGATATGGCTCGTGTGTGTAGGAAGCACAGTTATTATGTTCTGAGCAAGCTCACTGTTCTGGCACTATAGGAAACACAGTAGAGTAGAAGAGTGCTCTTTTCTCAGAAGCAGAGTGTGTTTCTTGTAAGGCGAGCTAGCATTTGTTTCCAAGTACTAAATGGCGTTGAATCACATTCAGTGTGTGGTCCTACGAGCAAGAGTTGTTTTCTGGTAAGGAAAGCCACTATTGTGCTCTAATTGCCATACACAGTGCAAATAGCACTCGCGTCAGTTCCCAGCGAGTACAGTATATTGGACTGAAGAGGAGCTACTGTTCTGGTCAGTCTCCTAAGCAGAGTTGAACTAGATATGGCCCGTGTGTCTAGGAAGCACAGTTCATTTGTTCTGAGCAAGCTCACTGTTTGGACCCCGTAGGAAACACAGTAGAGTAGAAGAGTGCTCTTTTCTCAAAAGCAGAGTGTGTTTCTTGTAAGGCGAGCTAGCGTTTTTTTCCCAGTCCTAAATGGAGTTGAATCACATGCAGTTTCTGGTCCTACGAGCAAGAGTTGTTTTCTGGTAAGGAAAGTCACTATTGCTCTCCCATTGCCATACACAGTGCAAATAGCACTCGCGTCTGTTCCCAGCAAGTACAGTGTATCGGACTGAAGAGGAGCTACTGTTCTTGTCAGTTTCCTAAGCAGAGTTGAACTAGATAAGGACCGTGTGTGTAGAAAGCACAGTTCTTTTGTTCTGAGCAAGCTCACTCTTCTGGCCCTATAGGAAACACAGTAGAGTAGAAGAGTGCTCTTTTCTCAAAAGCAGAGTGTGTTTCTTGTAAGGCGAGCTAGCGTTTGTTTCCTAGTCCTAAATGGAGTTGAGTCACATGCAGTTTGTGGTCCTACGAACAAGAGTTGTCTTCTGGTAAGGAATGTCACTATTGCGCTCCCATTGCCATACACAGGGCAAATAGCACTCGCGTCTTTTCCCAGCAAGCACAGTGTATTGGACTGAATAGGAGCTACTGTTCTTGTCAGTTTCCTAAGCAGAGTCGAACTACATATAGTCCTTGTGTGTAGGAAGCACAGTTCTTATGTTCTGAGCAAGCTCACTGTTTGGACCTCAAAGGAAACACAGTAGAGTAGAAGAGTGCTCTTTTCTCTAAAGCAGATTTTGTTTCTTGTAAGGCGAGCTAGCGTTTGTTTCCCAGTCCTAAATGGAGTGGAATCACATGCAGTTTCTGTCCTACGAGCAAGAGTTGTCTTATGGTAAGAATAGTCACTATTGTGCTGCCATTGCCATACACAGGACAAATAGCACTGGCGTCTGTTCGCAGCAAGTACAGTGTATTGGACTGAAGAGGATCTACTGTTCTTGTCAGGTTCCTAAGCAGAATTGAACTAGATATGGCCCTGTGTGCAGGAAGCACAGTTCTTTTGTTCTGAGCAAGCTCACTGTTCGGACCCCATAGGAAACACAGTAGAGTAGAAGAGTGCTCTTTTTGTCAAAAGCAGAGTGTGTTTTTTGTAAGGCAAGCTATCATTTGTTTCCCAGTCCTAAATGGAGTTGAATCACATGCAGTTTCTGGTCCTACGAGCAAGAGTTGTTTTCTGGTAAGGAAAGTCACTATTGTGCTCCCTTTGCCATACACAATGCAAATAGCACTCGCGTCTATTCCCAGCAAGTACAGTGTATTGGACTGAAGAAGAACTACTGTTATTGTCAGTTTCCTAAGCAGAGTTGAACTAGATATGATCCATGTGTGTAGGAAGCACAGTTCTTTGTTCTGAGCAAGCTCACTGTTTGGACCCCATAGGAAACACAGTAGAGTAGAAAAGTGCTCTTTTCTCAAAAGCAGAGAGTGTTTCATGTAAGGCGAGCTAGCATTTGTTTCCCAGTCCTAAACGGAGTTGAATCACATGCAGTTTCTGGTCCTACAAGCAAGAGTTGTTTTCTGGTAAGGAAAGTCACTATTGCGCTCCCATTGCCATACACAGTGCAAATAGTACTCGCGTCTGTTCCCAGCAAGTACAGTGTATCGGACTGAAGAGGAGCTACTGTTCTTCTCAGGTTCCTAAAGAGAATTGAATTAGATATGGCTGTGTGTGTAGGAAGCACAGTTCTTTTGTTCTGAGAAAGCTCACTGTTAGGACCCCATAGGAAACACAGTAGAGTAGAAGAGTGCTCTTTTCTCTAAACCAGAGTGTGTTTCTTGTAAGGCGAGCTAGTGTTTGTTTCCCAGACCTAAATGGAGTTGAGTCACTTCCGGTTTTTGTCCTACGAGCAAGAGTTGTTTTCTGGTAAGAGGAGTCACTATTGTGCTCCAATTGCCATACACAGTGCAAATAGCACTCGCGTCTCTTCCCCGCAAGTACAGTGTATTGGACTGAAGAGGAGCTACTGTTCTTGTCAGTTTCCTAAGCAGAGTTTAACTAGATATGGTCCATTTGTGTAGGAAGCACAGTTCTTTTGTTCTGAGCAAGCTCACTGTTTGGACCCCATAGGAAACACAGTCGAGTAGAAGAGTCCTCTTTTCTCAGAAGCAGAGTGTGTTTCTTGTAAGGCGAGTTAGCATTTGTTTCCCAGTCCTAAATGGCGTGGAATCACATGCAGTGTGTGGTCCTACGAGCAAGAGTTGTTTTCTGGTAAGGAAAGCCACTATTGTGCTCTCATTGCCATATGCAGTGCAAATAGCACTCGCGTCTGTTCCCAGCAAGTACAGTGTATTGGACTAAAGAGGAGCTACTGTTATTGTCAGTTTCCTAAGCAGAGTTGAACTAGATATGGTCCATGTGTGTAGGAAGCACAGTTCTTTGTTCTGAGCAAGCTCACTGTTTGGACCCCATAGGAAACACAGTAGAGTAGAAGAGTGACTTTCCTCAAAAGCAGAGAGTGTTTCATGTAAGGCGAGCTAGCATTTGTTTCCCAGTCCTAAACGTAGTTGAATCACATGCAGCTTCAGGTCCTACGAGCAAGAGTTGTTTTCTGGTAAGGAAAGTCACTATTGCGCTCCCATTGCCATACACAGTGCAAACAGCACTCGCGTCTGTTCCCAGCAAGTACAGTGTATCGGACTGAAGAGGAGCTACTATTCTTGTCAGTCTCCTAAGCAGAGTTGAACTAGATATGGTCCATGTGTGTAGGAAGCACAGTTCTTTGTTCTGAGCAAGCTCACTGTTTGGACCCCATAGGAAACACAGTAGAGTAGAAGAGTGCTCTTTTCTCAAAAGCAGAGAGTGTTTCATGTAAGGCGAGCTAGCATTTGTTTCCCAGTCCTAAACGGAGTTGAATCACATGCAGTTTCTGGTCCTACGAGCAAGAGTTGTTTTCTGGTAAGGAAAGTCACTATTGCGCTCCCATTGCCATGCACAGTGCAAATAGCACTCGCATCTGTTCCCAGCAAGTACAGTGTATGGGACTGAAGAGGAGCTACTGTTCTTGTCAGTTTCCTAAGCAGAGTTGAACTAGATATGGCCCGTGTGTAGGAAGCACAGTTCTTTTGTTCTGAGCAGCTCACTGTTCTGGCCCTATAGGAAACACAGTAGAGTAGAAGAGTGCTCTTTTCTCTAAAGCAGATTTTGTTTCTTGTAAGGCGAGCTAGCGTTTGTTTCCCAGTCCTAAATGGAGTTGAATAACATGCAGTTTCTGGTCCTACGAGCAAGAATTGTTTAATGATAAGACTAGTCACTATTGCGCTGCCATTGCCATACACAGGACAAATAGCACTGGCGTCTGTTCCCAGCAGTACAGTGTATTGGACTGAAGAGGAGCTACTGTTCTTGTCAGGTTCCTAAGTAGAATTGAACTAGATGTGGCTGTGTGTGTAGGAAGCACAGATCTTTTGTTCTGAGCAAGCTCACTGTTCGGACCCCATAGGAAACACAGTAGAGTAGAAGAGTGCTCTTTTCTCTAAAGCAGAGTGTATTTCTTGTAAGGCGAGCTAGGGTTTGTTTCCCAGACCTAAATGGAGTTGAGTCACATGCAGTTTTTTGTCCTACGAGCAAGAGTTGTTTTCTGCTAAGACGAGTCACTATTGTGCTCCAATTGCCATACACAGTGCAAATAGCACTCGCGTCTCTTCCCCGCAAGTACAGTGTTTTGGACTGAAGAGGAGCTACTGTTCTTGTCAATTTCCTAAGCAGAGTTGAACTAGATATGGTACATGTGTGTAGGAAGCACAGTTCTTTTGTTCTGAGCAAGCTCACTGTTTGGACCCCATAGGAAACACAGTAGAGTAGAAGAGTGCTCTTTTCTCAGAAGCAGAGTGTGTTTCTTGTAAGGCGAGCTAGCATTTGTTTCCCAGTCCTAAATGGCGTTGAATCACATGCAGTGTGTGGTCCTACGAGCAAGAGTTGTTTTCTGGTAAGGAAAGCCACTATTGCGCTCTCATTGCCATACACAGTGCAAATAGCACTCGCGTCTGTTCCCAGCAAGTACAGTGTATTGGACTGAAGAGGAGCTACTGTTCTTGTCAGTCTCCTAAGCAGAGTTGAACTAGATATGGCCCGTGTGTCGAGGAAGCACAGTTCATTTGTTCTGAGCAAGCTCACTGTTCTGGCCCTATAGGAAATACAGTAGAGTAGAAGAGTGCTCTTTTCTCAAAAGCATTGTGTGTTTCTTGTAAGGCGAGCTAGAGTTTGTTTCTGACTCCTAAATGGAGTTGAGTCACATGCAGTTTTTTGTCCTACGAGCAAGAGTTGTTTTCTGTTAAGACAAGTCACTGTTGTGCTCCAATTGCCATACACAGTGCAAATAGCACTCGCGTCTCTTCCCCGCAAGTACAGTGTATTGGACTGAAGAGGAGCTACTGTTCTTGTCAGTTTCCTAAGTAGAGTTGAACTAGATATGGCCCGTGTGTGTAGGAAGCACAGTTATTATGTTCTGAGCAAGCTCACTGTTCTGGCACTATAGGAAACACAGTAGAGTAGAAGAGTGCTCTTTTCTCAGAAGCAGAGTGTGTTTCTTGTAAGGCGAGCTAGCATTTGTTTCCAAGTACTAAATGGCGTTGAATCACATTCAGTGTGTGGTCCTACGAGCAAGAGTTGTTTTCTGGTAAGGAAAGCCACTATTGTGCTCTCATTGCCATACACAGTGCAAATAGCACTCGCGTCAGTTCCCAGCGAGTACAGTATATTGGACTGAAGAGGAGCTACTGTTCTGGTCAGTCTCCTAAGCAGAGTTGAACTAGATATGGCCCGTGTGTCTAGGACGCACAGTTCATTTGTTCTGAGCAAGCTCACTGTTTGGACCCCGTAGGAAACACAGTAGAGTAGAAGAGTGCTCTTTTCTCAAAAGCAGAGTGTGTTTCATGTAAGGCGAGCTAGCGTTTGTTTCCCAGTCCTAAATGGAGTTGAATCACATGCAGTTTCTGGTCCTACGAGCAAGAGTTGTTTTCTGGTAAGGAAAGTCACTATTGCTCTCCCATTGCCATACACAGTGCAAATAGCACTCGCGTCTGTTCCCAGCAAGTACAGTGTATCGGACTGAAGAGGAGCTACTGTTCTTGTCAGTTTCCTAAGCAGAGTTGAACTAGATAAGGACCGTGTGTGTAGAAAGCACAGTTCTTTTGTTCTGAGCAAGCTCACTGTTCTGGCCCTATAGGAAACACAGTAGAGTAGAAGAGTGCTCTTTTCTCAAAAGCAGAGTGTGTTTCTTGTGAGGCGAGCTAGCGTTTGTTTCCTAGTCCTAAATGGAGTTGAGTCACATGCAGTTTGTGGTCCTACGAACAAGAGTTGTCTTCTGGTAAGGAATGTCACTATTGCGCTCCCATTGCCATACACAGGGCAAATAGCACTCGCGTCTTTTCCCAGCAAGCACAGTGTATTGGACTGAATAGGAGCTACTGTTCTTGTCAGTTTCCTAAGCAGAGTCGAACTACATATAGTCCTTGTGTGTAGGAAGCACAGTTCTTATGTTCTGAGCAAGCTCACTGTTTGGACCTCAAAGGAAACACAGTAGAGTAGAAGAGTGCTCTTTTCTCTAAAGCAGATTTTGTTTCTTGTAAGGCGAGCTAGCGTTTGTTTCCCAGTCCTAAATGGAGTGGAATCACATGCAGTTTCTGTCCTACGAGCAAGAGTTGTCTTATGGTAAGAATAGTCACTATTGTGCTGCCATTGCCATACACAGGACAAATAGCACTGGCGTCTGTTCGCAGCAAGTACAGTGTATTGGACTGAAGAGGATCTACTGTTCTTGTCAGGTTCCTAAGCAGAATTGAACTAGATATGGCCCTGTGTGCAGGAAGCACAGTTCTTTTGTTCTGAGCAAGCTCACTGTTCAGACCCCATAGGAAACACAGTAGAGTAGAAGAGTGCTCTTTTTGTCAAAAGCAGACTGTGTTTTTTGTAAGGCAAGCTATCATTTGTTTCCCAGTCCTAAATGGAGTTGAATCACATGCAGTTTCTGGTCCTACGAGCAAGAGTTGTTTTCTGGTAAGGAAAGTCACTATTGTGCTCCCTTTGCCATACACAATGCAAATAGCACTCGCGTCTATTCCCAGCAAGTACAGTGTATTGGACTGAAGAAGAACTACTGTTATTGTCAGTTTCCTAAGCAGAGTTGAACTAGATATGGTCCATGTGTGTAGGAAGCACAGTTCTTTGTTCTGAGCAAGCTCACTGTTTGGACCCCATAGGAAACACAGTAGAGTAGAAAAGTGCTCTTTTCTCAAAAGCAGAGAGTGTTTCATGTAAGGCGAGCTAGCATTTGTTTCCCAGTCCTAAACGGAGTTGAATCACATGCAGTTTCTGGTCCTACAAGCAAGAGTTGTTTTCTGGTAAGGAAAGTCACTATTGCGCTCCCATTGCCATACACAGTGCAAATAGTACTCGCGTCTGTTCCCAGCAAGTACAGTGTATTGGACTGAAGAGGAGCTACTGTTCTTCTCAGGTTCCTAAAGAGAATTGAATTAGATATGGCTGTGTGTGTAGGAAGCACAGTTCTTTTGTTCTGAGAAAGCTTACTGTTAGGACCCCATAGGAAACACAGTAGAGTAGAAGAGTGCTCTTTTCTCTAAACCAGAGTGTGTTTCTTGTAAGGCGAGCTAGTGTTTGTTTCCCAGACCTAAATGGAGTTGAGTCACTTCCGGTTTTTGTCCTACGAGCAAGAGTTGTTTTCTGGTAAGAGGAGTCACTATTGTGCTCCAATTGCCATACACAGTGCAAATAGCACTCGCGTCTCTTCCCCGCAAGTACAGTGTATTGGACTGAAGAGGAGCTACTGTTCTTGTCAGTTTCCTAAGCAGAGTTTAGCTAGATATGGTCCATGTGTGTAGGAAGCACAGTTTTTTTGTTCTGAGCAAGCTCACTGTTTGGACCCCATAGGAAACACAGTCGAGTAGAAGAGTGCTCTTTTCACAGAAGCAGAGTGTGTTTCTTGTAAGGCGAGTTATCATTTGTTTCCCAGTCCTAAATGGCGTGGAATCACATGCAGTGTGTGGTCCTACGAGCAAGAGTTGTTTTCTGGTAAGGAAAGCCACTATTGTGCTCTCATTGCCATATGCAGTGCAAATAGCACTCGCGTCTGTTCCCAGCAAGTACAGTGTATTGGACTAAAGAGGAGCTACTGTTATTGTCAGTTTCCTAAGCAGAGTTGAACTAGATATGGTCCATGTGTGTAGGAAGCACAGTTCTTTGTTCTGAGCAAGCTCACTGTTTGGACCCCATAGGAAACACAGTAGAGTAGAAGAGTGCTCTTTCCTCAAAAGCAGAGAGTGTTTCATGTAAGGCGAGCTAGCATTTGTTTCCCAGTCCTAAACGGAGTTGAATCACATGCAGCTTCAGGTCCTACGAGCAAGAGTTGTTTTCTGGTAAGGAAAGTCACTATTGCGCTCCCATTGCCATACACAGTGCAAACAGCACTCGTGTCTGTTCCCAGCAAGTACAGTGTATCGGACTGAAGAGGAGCTACTATTCTTGTCAGTCTCCTAAGCAGAGTTGAACTAGATATGGTCCATGTGTGTAGGAAGCACAGTTCTTTGTTCTGAGTAAGCTCACTGTTTGGACCCCATAGGAAACACAGTAGAGTAGAAGAGTGCTCTTTTCTCAAAAGCAGAGAGTGTTTCATGTAAGGCGAGCTGGCATTTGTTTCCCAGTCCTAAACGGAGTTGAATCACATGCAGTTTCTGGTCCTACGAGCAAGAGTTGTTTTCTGGTAAGGAAAGTCACTATTGCGCTCCCATTGCCATACACAGTGCAAATAGCACTCGCATCTGTTCCCAGCAAGTACAGTGTATGGGACTGAAGAGGAGCTACTGTTCTTGTCAGTTTCCTAAGCAGAGTTGAACTAGATATGGCCCGTGTGTAGGAAGCACAGTTCTTTTGTTCTGAGCAGCTCACTGTTCTGGCCCTATAGGAAACACAGTAGAGTAGAAGAGTGCTCTTTTCTCTAAAGCAGATTTTGTTTCTTGTAAAGCGAGCTAGCGTTTGTTTCCCAGTCCTAAATGGAGTGGAATCACATGCAGTTTCTGTCCTACGAGCAAGAGTTGTCTTATGGTAAGAATAGTCACTATTGTGCTGCCATTGCCATACACAGGACAAATAGCACTGGCGTCTGTTCGCAGCAAGTACAATGTATTGGACTGAAGAGGATCTACTGTTCTTGTCAGTTTCCTAAGCAGAATTGAACTAGATATGGCCCTGTGTGCAGGAAGCACAGTTCTTTTGTTCTGAGCAAGCTCACTGTTCGGACCCCATAGGAAACACAGTAGAGTAGAAGAGTGCTCTTTTGTCAAAAGCAGACTGTGTTTTTTGTAAGGCAAGCTATCATTTGTTTCCCAGTCCTAAATGGAGTTGAATCACATGCAGTTTCTGGTCCTACGAGCAAGAGTTGTTTTCTGGTAAGGAAAGTCACTATTGTGCTCCCTTTGCCATACACAGTGCAAATAGCACTCGCGTCTATTCCCAGCAAGTACAGTGTATCGGACTGAAGAGGAACTACTGTTATTGTCAGTTTCCTAAGCAGAGTTGAACTAGATATGGTCCATGTGTGTAGGAAGCACAGTTCTTTGTTCTGAGCAAGCTCACTGTTTGGACCCCATAGGAAACACAGTAGAGTAGAAAAGTGCTCTTTTCTCAAAAGCAGAGAGTGTTTCATGTAAGGCGAGCTAGCATTTGTTTCCCAGTCCTAAACGGAGTTGAATCACATGCAGTTTCTGGTCCTACAAGCAAGAGTTGTTTTCTGGTAAGGAAAGTCACTATTGCGCTCCCATTGCCATACACAGTGCAAATAGCACTCGCGTCTGTTCCCAGCAAGTACAGTGTATCGGACTGAAGAGGAGCTACTCTTCCTCTCAGGTTCCTAAACAGAATTGAATTAGATATGGCTGTGTGTGTAGGAAGCACAGTTCTTTTGTTCTGAGAAAGCTCACTGTTAGGACCCCATAGGAAACACAGTAGAGTAGAAGAGTGCTCTTTTCTCTAAACCAGAGTGTGTTTCTTGTAAGGCGAGCTAGTGTTTGTTTCCCAGACCTAAATGGAGTTGAGTCACATGCAGTTTTTTGTCCTACGAGCAAGAGTTGTTTTCTGGTAAGACGAGTCACTATTGTGCTCCAATTGCCATACACAGTGCAAATAGCACTCGCGTCTCTTCCCCGCAAGTACAGTGTATTGGACTGAAGAGGAGCTACTGTTCTTTTCAGTTTCCTAAGCAGAGTTTAACTAGATATGGTCCATGTGTGTAGGAAGCACAGTTCTTTTGTTCTGAGCAAGCTCACTGTTTGTACCCCATAGGAAACACAGTCGAGTAGAAGAGTGCTCTTTTCTCAGAGGCAAAGTGTGTTTCTTGTAAGGCGAGTTAGCATTTGTTTCCCAGTCCTAAATGGCGTGGAATCACATGCAGTGTGTGGTCCTACGAGCAAGAGTTGTTTTCTTTTAAGGAAAGTCACTATTGTGCTCCCATTGCCACACACAGTACAAATAGCACTCGCGTCTGTTCCCACCAAGTACAGTGTATTGGACTGAAGAGGAGCTACTGTTCTTGTCAGTTTCCTAACCAGAGTTGAGCTAGATATGGCTCGAGTGTGTAGGAAGCACAGTTCTTTTGTTCTGAGCAAGCTCACTATTCTGGCCCTTTAGGAAACACAGTAGAGTAGAAGAGTGCTCTTTTCTCAAAAGCAGAGTGTGTTTCTTGTAAGGCGAGCAAGCGTTTGTTTCCCAGTCCTAAATGGAGTTGAATCACATGCAGTTTCTGGTCCTACGAGGAAGAGTTGTTTTCTGGTAAGAAGAGTCACTATTGAGCTCCCATTGTCATACACAGGGCAAATAGCACTGGAGTCTGTTCCCAGCAAGTACAGTGTATTGGACTATAGAGGAGCTACTGTTCTTGTCAGTTTCCTAAGCACACTTAAACTAGATATGACCCATGTGTGTAGTAAGCACAGTTCTTTGGTTTTAAGCAAGCTCACTGTTCAGACCCCATAGCAAACCCAGTAGAGTAGAAGAGTGCTCTATTCTCAAAAGCAGAGTGTGTTTCTTGTAAGGCGAGCTAGCGTTTGTTTCCCAGTCCTAAATGGAGTTGAATCACATGCAGTTGCTAATCCTACGAGCAAGAGTTTTTTTCTGGTAAGAAGAGTCACTATTGCACTCCCATTGTAATACACAGGGCAAATAGCACTGGCGTCTGTTCCAGGCAAGTACAGTGTATTGGACTGAAGAGGATCTACTATTCTTGACAGTTTCCTATGCAGAATTGAACTAGGTATGGCCGTGTGTGTAGGAAGCACAGTTCTTTTGTTCTGAGCAAGCTTACTCTTCTGGCCCTAGAGGAAACACAATAGAGTTGAAGAGTGCTAATTTCTCAAATGCAGAGTGTGTTTCTTGTAAGGCGAGCTTGTGTTTGTTTCCCAGTCCTAAATGGAGTTGAATCACATGCAGTTTCTGGTCCTATGAGCAAGAGTTTTTTCTGGTAAGGAAAGTCACTATTGTGCTCCCATTGCCATACGCAGAGCAAATAGCACTCGCGTCTGTTCCCAGCAATGACAGTGTATTGGACTGAAGAGGAGCTACTGTTCTTGTCAGTTTCCTAAGCAGAGTTGAACTAGATATGACCCGTGTGTGTAGGAAGCACAGTTCTTTTGTTCTGAGCAAGCTCACTGTTTGGGCCCATTAGGAAACACAGTAGAGTAGATGTGTGCCCTATTCTCAAAAGCAGAGCGTATTTCTTGTAAGGCGAGCTAGCGTTTGTTTCTCAGTCCTAAATAGATTTGAATCAAATGCAGTTTCTGTTGCTACGAGGAAGAGTTGTTTTCTGGTAAGAAGATTCACTCTTGTGCACTTATTGCCGTACACAGTGCAAATAGCACTCGCGTCTGTTCCCAGCAAGTACAGTGTATCGGACTGAATAGGAGCTACTGTTCTTTTCAGTTCCCTAAGCAGAGTTGAACTAGATATGGCCCGTGTGTAGGAAGCACAGTTCTTTTGTTCTAAGCAAGCTCACTGTTCTGGCCCTATAGGAATCACAATAGAGTAGAAGAGTGCTCTTTTCTCTAAAGCAGAATGTGTTTCTTGTAAGGCGAGCTAGCGTTTGTTTCCCAGTCTTAAATGGAGGTGAATCACATGCCGTTTCTGGTCCTACGAGCAAGAGTTGTTTTATGATAAGAATAGTCACTATTGCGCTGCCATTGCCATACACAGGACAAATAGCACTGGCGTCTGTTCCCAGCATTACAGTGTATTGGACTGAAGAGGAGCTACTGTTCTTGTCAGGTTCCTAAGCAAAATCGAACTAGATATGGCTGTCTGTGTAGGAAGCACAGTTCTTTTGTTCTGAGAAAGCTCACTGTTCGGACCCCATAGGAAACACAGTAGAGTAGAAGAGTGCTCTTTTCTCTAAAGCAGAGTGTGTTTCTTGTAAGGCGAGCTAGCATTTGTTTCCCAGACCTAAATGGAGTTGAGTCACATGCAGTTTTTTGTCCTACGAGCAAGAGTTGTTTTCTGGTAAGACGAGTCACTATTGTGGTCCAATTGCCATACACAGTGCAAATAGCACTCTCGTCTCTTCCCCGCAAGTACAGTGTATTGGACTGAAGAGGAGCTACTGTTCTTGTCTGTTTCCTAAGCATCGTTGATCTATATATGGCCCGTGTGTGTAGGAAGCACAGTTCTTTTGTTCTGAGCAAGCCCACTGTTCAGACCCCATAGGAAACACAGTAGAGTAGAAGAGTGCCTTTCTCAAAAGCAGAGTGTGTTTCTTGTAAGGCAAGCTAGCGTTTGTTTCCCATTCCTAAATGGAGTTGAATCACATGCAGTTTCTCGTCCTAGGAGCAAGAGTTTTTTTTGGTAAGAAGAGTCACTATTGTGCTCCCATTGTCATACACGGGCAAAGAGCACTGGCGTCTGTTCCCAGTATGTACAGTTTATTGGACTGAAGTGGATCTACTGTTCTTGTCAGTTTCCTAAGCAGAATTGATCTAGATATGGCCCGTGAGTGTAGGAAGCACAGTTCTTTTGTTCTGAGCAACCTCAAAGTTCTGGCACTATAGGAAAAACAGTAGAGTACAAGAGTTCTCTTTTCTCAAAAGCAAATTGTGTTTCTTGTAAGGCGAGCTAGTGTTTGTTTCCCAGTCCTAAATGGAGTTGAATCCCATGCAGTTTCTGGTCCTACGAGCAAGAGTTGTTTTCTGGTAAGGAAAGTCACTATTGTGCTCCCTTTGCCATACACAGTGCAAATAGCACTCGTGTCTGTTACCAGCAAGTACAGTGTATCGGACTAAAGAGAAGCTACTGTTATTGTCAGTTTCCTAAGCAGAGTTGAACTAGATATGGTCCATGTGTGTAGGAAGCACAGTTCTTTGTTCTGAGCAAGCTCACTGTTTGGACCCCATAGGAAACACAGTAGAGTAGAAGAGTGCTCTTTTCTCAAAAGAAGAGAGTGTTTCATGTAAGGCGAGCTAGCATTTGTTTCCCAGTCCTAAACGGAGTTGAATCACATGCAGTTTCTGGTCCTACAAGCAAGAGTTGTTTTCTGGTAAGGAAAGTCACTATTGCGCTCCCATTGCCATACACAGTGCAAATAGCACTCGCGTCTTTTCCCAGCATGTACAGTGTATCGGACTGAAGAGGAGCTACTATTCTTGTCAGTCTCCTAAGCAGAGTTGAACTAGATATGGTCCATGTGTGTAGGAAGCACAGTTCTTTGTTCTGAACAAGCTCACTGTTTGGACCCCATAGGAAACACAGTAGAGTAGAAGAGTGCTCTTTTCTCAAAAGCAGAGAGTGTTTCATGTAAGGCGAGCTAGCATTTGTTTCCCAGTCCTAAACGGAGTTGAATCACATGCAGTTTCTGGTCCTACGAGCAAGAGTTGTTTTCTGGTAAGGAAAGTCACTACTGCGCTCTCATTGCCATACACAGTGCAAATAGCACTCGTGTCTGTTCCCAGCAAGTACAGTGTATCGGACTGAAGAGGAGCTACTGTTCTTGTCAGTTTCCTAAGCAGAGTTGAACTAGATATGGCCCGTGTGTAGGAAGCACAGTTCTTTTGTTCTGAGCAGCTCACTGTTCTGGCCCTATAGGAAACACAGAAGAGTAGAAGAGTGCTCTTTTCTCTAAAGCAGATTTTGTTTCTTGTAAGGCGAGCTAGCGTTTGTTTCCCAGTCCTAAATGGAGTTGAATAACATGCAGTTTCTGGTCCTACGAGCAAGAGTTGTTTAATGATAAGAATAGTCACTATTGCGCTGCCATTGCCATACACAGGACAAATAGCACTGGCGTCTGTTCCCAGCAGTACAGTGTATTGGACTGAAGAGGAGCTACTGTTCTTGTCAGGTTCCTAAGCAGAATTGAACTAGAAGTGGCTGTGTGTGTAGGAAGCACAGATCTTTTGTTCTGAGCAAGCTCACTGTTCGGACCCCATAGGAAACACAGTAGAGTAGAAGAGTGCTCTTTTCTCTAAAGCAGAGTGTATTTCTTGTAAGGCGAGCTAGGGTTTGTTTCCCAGACCTAAATGGAGTTGAGTCACATGCAGTTTTTTGTCCTACGAGCAAGAGTTGTTTTCTGCTAAGACGAGTCACTATTGTGCTCCAATTGCCATACACAGTGCAAATAGCACTCGCGTTTCTTCCCCGCAAGTACAGTGTTTTGGACTGAAGAGGAGCTACTGTTCTTGTCAATTTCCTAAGCAGGGTTGAACTAGATATGGTCCATGTGTGTAGGAAGCACAGTTCTTTTGCTCTGAGCAAGCATACTGTTTGGACCCCATAGGAAACACAGTAGAGTAGAAGAGTGCTCTTTTCTCAGAAGCAGAGTGTGTTTCTTGTAAGGCGAGCTAGCATTTGTTTCCCAGTCCTAAATGGCGTTGAATCACATGCAGTGTGTGGTCCTACGAGCAAGAGTTGTTTTCAGGTAAGGAAAGCCACTATTGCGCTCTCTTTGCCATACACAGTGCAAATAGCACTCGCGTCTGTTCCCAGCAAGTACAGTGTATTGGACTGAAGAGGAGCTACTGTTCTTGTCAGTCTCCTAAGCAGAGTTGAACTAGATATGGCCCGTGTGTCGAGGAAGCACAGTTCATTTGTTCTGAGCAAGCTCACTGTTCTGGCCCTATAGGAAATACAGTAGAGTAGAAGAGTGCTCTTTTCTCAAAAGCAGAGTGTGTTTCTTGTAAGGCGAGCTAGAGTTTGTTTCAGACTCCTAAATTGAGTTGAGTCACATGCAGTTTTTTGTCCTAATAGCAAGAGTTGTTTTCTGGTAAGACGAGTCACTGTTGTGCTCCAATTGCCATACACAGTGCAAATAGCACTGGCGTCTCTTCCCCGCAAGTACAGTGTATTGGACTGAAGAGGAGCTACTGTTCTTGTCAGTTTCCTAAGCAGAGTTGAACTAGATATGGCCCGTGTGTGTAGGAAGCACAGTTATTATGTTCTGAGCAAGCTCACTGTTCTGGCACTATAGGAAACACAGTAGAGTAGAAGAGTGCTCTTTTCTCAGAAGCAGAGTGTGTTTCTTGTAAGGCGAGCTAGCATTTGTTTCCCAGTACTAAATGGCGTTGACTCACATTCAGTGTGTGGTCCTACGAGCAAGAGTTGTTTTCTGGTAAGGAAAGCCACTATTGTGCTCTCATTGTCATACACAGTGCAAATAGCACTCGCGTCAGTTCCCAGCGAGTACAGTATATTGGACTGAAGAGGAGCTACTGTTCTGGTCAGTCTCCTAAGCAGAGTTGAACTAGATATGGCCCGTTTGTCTAGGAAGCACAGTTCATTTGTTCTGAGCAAGCTCACTGTTTGGACCCCGTAGGAAACACAGTAGAGTAGAAGAGTGCTCTTTTCTCAAAAGCAGAGTGTGTTTCTTGTAAGGCGAGCTAGCGTTTGTTTCCCAGTCCTAAATGGAGTTGAATCACATGCAGTTTCTGGTCCTACGAGCAAGAGTTGTTTTCTGGTAAGGAAAGTCACTATTGCTCTCCCATTGCCATACACAGTGCAAATAGCACTCGCGTCTGTTCCCAGCAAGTACAGTGTATCGGACTGAAGAGGAGCTACTGTTCTTGTCAGTTTCCTAAGCAGAGTTGAACTAGATAAGGACCGTGTGTGTAGAAAGCACAGTTCTTTTGTTCTGAGCAAGCTCACTCTTCTGGCCCTATAGGAAACACAGTAGAGTAGAAGAGTGCTCTTTTCTCAAAAGCAGAGTGTGTTTCTTGTAAGGCGAGCTAGCGTTTGTTTCCTAGTCCTAAATGGAGTTGAGTCACATGCAGTTTGTGGTCCTACGAACAAGAGTTGTCTTCTGGTAAGGAATGTCACTATTGCGCTCCCATTGCCATACACAGGGCAAATAGTACTCGCGTCTTTTCCCAGCAAGCACAGTGTATTGGACTGAATAGGAGCTACTGTTCTTGTCAGTTTCCTAAGCTGAGTTAAACTACATATAGTCCTTGTGTGTAGGAAGCACAGTTCTTATGTTCTGAGCAAGCTCACTGTTTGGACCTCAAAGGAAACACAGTAGAGTAGAAGAGTGCTCTTTTCTCTAAAGCAGATTTTGTTTCTTGTAAGGCGAGCTAGCGTTTGTTTCCCAGTCCTAAATGGAGTGGAATCACATGCAGTTTCTGTCCTACGAGCAAGAGTTGTCTTATGGTAAGAATAGTCACTATTGTGCTGCCATTGCCATACACAGGACAAATTGCACTGGCGTCTGTTCGCAGCAAGTACATTGTATTGGACTGAAGAGGATCTACTGTTCTTGTCAGGTTCCTAAGCAGAATTGAACTAGATATGGCCCTGTGTGCAGAAAGCACTGTTCTTATGTTCTGAGCAAGCTCACTGTTCGGACCCCATAGGAAACACAGTAGAGTAGAAGAGTGCTCTTTTGTCAAAAGCAGACTGTGTTTTTTGTAAGGCAAGCTATCATTTGTTTCCCAGTCCTAAATGGAGTTGAATCACATGCAGGTTCTGGTCCTACGAGCAAGAGTTGTTTTCTGGTAAGGAAAGTCACTATTGTGCTCCCTTTGCCATACACAGTGCAAATAGCACTCGCGTCTATTCCCAGCAAGTACAGTGTATCGGACTGAAGAGGAGCTACTGTTATTGTCAGTTTCCTAAGCAGAGTTGAACTAGATATGGTCCATGTGTGTAGGAAGCACAGTTCTTTGTTCTGAGCAAGCTCACTGTTTGGACCACATAGGAAACACAGTAGAGTAGAAAAGTGCTCTTTTCTCAAAAGCAGAGAGTGTTTCATGTAAGGCGAGCTAGCATTTGTTTCCCAGTCCTAAACGGAGTTGAATCACATGCAGTTTCTGGTCCTACGAGCAAGAGTTGTTTTCTGGTAAGGAAAGTCACTATTGCGCTCCCATTGCCATACACAGTGCAAATAGCACTCGCGTCTGTTCCCAGCAAGTACAGTGTATCGGACTGAAGAGGAGCTACTGTTCTTGTCATTCTCCTAAGCAGAGTTGAACTAGATATGGTCCATGTGTGTAGGAAGCACAGTTCTTTGTTCTGAGCAAGCTCACTGTTTGGACCCCATAGGAAACACGGTAGAGTAGAAGAGTGCTCTTTTCTCAAAAGCAGAGAGTGTTTCATGTAAGGCGAGCTAGCATTTGTTTCCCAGTCCTAAACGGAGTTGAATCACATGCAGTTTCTGGTCCTACGAGCAAGAGTTGTTTTCTGGTAAGGAAAGTCACTACTGCGCTCCCATTGCCATACACAGTGCAAATAGCACTCGTGTCTGTTCCCAGCAAATACAGTGTATCGGACTGAAGAGGAGCTACTGTTCTTGTCAGTTTCCTAAGCAGAGTTGAACTAGATATGGCCCGTGTGTAAGAAGCACAGTTCTTTTGTTCTGAGCAGCTCACTGTTCTGGCCCTATAGGAAACACAGTAGAGTAGAAGAGTGCTCTTTTCTCTAAAGCAGATTTTGTTTCTTGTAAGGCGAGCTAGCGTTTGTTTCCCAGTCCTAAATGGAGTTGAATAACATGCAGTTTCTGGTCCTACGAGCAAGAGTTGTTTAATGATAAGAATAGTCACTATTGCGCTGCCATTGCCATACACAGGACAAATAGCACTGGCGTCTGTTCCCAGCAGTACAGTGTATTGGACTGAAGAGGAGCTACTGTTCTTGTCAGGTTCCTAAGCAGAATTGAACTAGATGTGGCTGTGTGTGTAGGAAGCACAGATCTTTTGTTCTGAGCAAGCTCACTGTTCGGACCCCATAGGAAACACAGTAGAGTAGAAGAGTGCTCTTTTCTCTAAAGCAGAGTGTATTTCTTGTAAGGCGAGCTAGGGTTTGTTTCCCAGACCTAAATGGAGTTGAGTCACATGCAGTTTTTTGTCCTACGAGCAAGAGTTGTTTTCTGCTAAGACGAGTCACTATTGTGCTCCAATTGCCATACACAGTGCAAATAGCACTCGCGTTTCTTCCCCGCAAGTACAGTGTTTTGGACTGAAGAGGAGCTACTGTTCTTGTCAATTTCCTAAGCAGGGTTGAACTAGATATGGTCCATGTGTGTAGGAAGCACAGTTCTTTTGTTCTGAGCAAGCACACTGTTTGGACCCCATAGGAAACACAGTAGAGTAGAAGAGTGCTCTTTTCTCAGAAGCAGAGTGTGTTTCTTGTAAGGCGAGCTAGCATTTGTTTCCCAGTCCTAAATGGCGTTGAATCACATGCAGTGTGTGGTCCTACGAGCAAGAGTTGTTTTCAGGTAAGGAAAGCCACTATTGCGCTCTCTTTGCCATACACAGTGCAAATAGCACTCGCGTCTGTTCCCAGCAAGTACAGTGTATTGGACTGAAGAGGAGCTACTGTTCTTGTCAGTCTCCTAAGCAGAGTTGAACTAGATATGGCCCGTGTGTCGAGGAAGCACAGTTCATTTGTTCTGAGCAAGCTCACTGTTCTGGCCCTATAGGAAATACAGTAGAGTAGAAGAGTGCTCTTTTCTCAAAAGCAGAGTGTGTTTCTTGTAAGGCGAGCTAGAGTTTGTTTCAGACTCCTAAATGGAGTTGAGTCACATGCAGTTTTTTGTCCTACTAGCAAGAGTTGTTTTCTGGTAAGACGAGTCACTGTTGTGCTCCAATTGCCATACACAGTGCAAATAGCACTGGCGTCTCTTCCCCGCAAGTACAGTGTATTGGACTGAAGAGGAGCTACTGTTCTTGTCAGTTTCCTAAGCAGAGTTGAACTAGATATGGCCCGTGTGTGTAGGAAGCACAGTTATTATGTTCTGAGCAAGCTCACTATTCTGGCACTATAGGAAACACAGTAGAGTAGAAGAGTGCTCTTTTCTCAGAAGCAGAGTGTGTTTCTTGTAAGGCGAGCTAGCATTTGTTTCCCAGTACTAAATGGCGTTGAATCACATTCAGTGTGTGGTCCTACGAGCAAGAGTTGTTTTCTGGTAAGGAAAGCCACTATTGTGCTCTCATTGTCATACACAGTGCAAATAGCACTCGCGTCAGTTCCCAGCGAGTACAGTATATTGGACTGAAGAGGAGCTACTGTTCTGGTCAGTCTCCTAAGCAGAGTTGAACTAGATATGGCCCGTTTGTCTAGGAAGCACAGTTCATTTGTTCTGAGCAAGCGCACTGTTTGGACCCCGTAGGAAACACAGTAGAGTAGAAGAGTGCTCTTTTCTCAAAAGCAGAGTGTGTTTCTTGTAAGGCGAGCTAGCGTTTGTTTCCCAGTCCTAAATGGAGTTGAATCACATGCAGTTTCTGGTCCTACGAGCAAGAGTTGTTTTCTGGTAAGGAAAGTCACTATTGCTCTCCCATTGCCATACACAGTGCAAATAGCACTCGCGTCTGTTCCCAGCAAGTACAGTGTATCGGACTGAAGAGGAGCTACTGTTCTTGTCAGTTTCCTAAGCAGAGTTGAACTAGATAAGGACCGTGTGTGTAGAAAGCACAGTTCTTTTGTTCTGAGCAAGCTCACTGTTCTGGCCCTATAGGAAACACAGTAGAGTAGAAGAGTGCTCTTTTCTCAAAAGCAGAGTGTGTTTCTTGTAAGGCGAGCTAGCGTTTGTTTCCTAGTCCTAAATGGAGTTGAGTCACATGCAGTTTGTGGTCCTACGAACAAGAGTTGTCTTCTGGTAAGGAATGTCACTATTGCGCTCCCATTGCCATACACAGGGCAAATAGTACTCGCGTCTTTTCCCAGCAAGCACAGTGTATTGGACTGAATAGGAGCTACTGTTCTTGTCAGTTTCCTAAGCTGAGTTGAACTACAGATAATCCTTGTGTGTAGGAAGCACAGTTCTTATGTTCTGAGCAAGCTCACTGTTTGGACCTCAAAGGAAACACAGTAGAGTAGAAGAGTGCTCTTTTCTCTAAAGCAGATTTTGTTTCTTGTAAGGCGAGCTAGCGTTTGTTTCCCAGTCCTAAATGGAGTGGAATCACATGCAGTTTCTGTCCTACGAGCAAGAGTTGTCTTATGGTAAGAATAGTCACTATTGTGCTGCCATTGCCATACACAGGACAAATAGCACTGGCGTCTGTTCGCAGCAAGTACATTGTATTGGACTGAAGAGGATCTACTGTTCTTGTCAGGTTCCTAAGCAGAATTGAACTAGATATGGCCCTGTGTGCAGAAAGCACTGTTCTTATGTTCTGAGCAAGCTCACTGTTCGGACCCCATAGGAAACACAGTAGAGTAGAAGAGTGCTCTTTTGTCAAAAGCAGACTGTGTTTTTTGTAAGGCAAGCTATCATTTGTTTCCCAGTCCTAAATGGAGTTGAATCACATGCAGGTTCTGGTCCTACGAGCAAGAGTTGTTTTCTGGTAAGGAAAGTCACTATTGTGCTCCCTTTGCCATACACAGTGCAAATAGCACTCGCGTCTATTCCCAGCAAGTACAGTGTATTGGACTGAAGAGGAGCTACTGTTATTGTCAGTTTCCTAAGCAGAGTTGAACTAGATATGGTCCATGTGTGTAGGAAGCACAGTTCTTTGTTCTGAGCAAGCTCACTGTTTGGACCACATAGGAAACACAGTAGAGTAGAAAAGTGCTCTTTTCTCAAAAGCAGAGAGTGTTTCATGTAAGGCGAGCTAGCATTTGTTTCCCAGTCCTAAACGGAGTTGAATCACATGCAGTTTCTGGTCCTACGAGCAAGAGTTGTTTTCTGGTAAGGAAAGTCACTATTGCGCTCCCATTGCCATACACAGTGCAAATAGCACTCGCGTCTGTTCCCAGCAAGTACAGTGTATCGGACTGAAGAGGAGCTACTGTTCTTGTCATTCTCCTAAGCAGAGTTGAACTAGATATGGTCCATGTGTGTAGGAAGCACAGTTCTTTGTTCTGAGCAAGCTCACTGTTTGGACCCCATAGGAAACACGGTAGAGTAGAAGAGTGCTCTTTTCTCAAAAGCAGAGAGTGTTTCATGTAAGGCGAGCTAGCATTTGTTTCCCAGTCCTAAACGGAGTTGAATCACATGCAGTTTCTGGTCCTACGAGCAAGAGTTGTTTTCTGGTAAGGAAAGTCACTACTGTGCTCCCATTGCCATACACAGTGCAAATAGCACTCGTGTCTGTTCCCAGCAAGTACAGTGTATCGGACTGAAGAGGAGCTACTGTTCTTGTCAGTTTCCTAAGCAGAGTTGAACTAGATATGGCCCGTGTGTAGGAAGCACAGTTCTTTTGTTCTGAGCAGCTCACTGTTCTGGCCCTATAGGAAACACAGTAGAGTAGAAGAGTGCTCTTTTCTCTAAAGCAGATTTTGTTTCTTGTAAGGCGAGCTAGCGTTTGTTTCCCAGTCCTAAATGGAGTTGAATAACATGCAGTTTCTGGTCCTACGAGCAAGAGTTGTTTAATGATAAGAATAGTCACTATTGCGCTGCCATTGCCATACACAGGACAAATAGCACTGGCGTCTGTTCCCAGCAGTACAGTGTATTGGACTGAAGAGGAGCTACTGTTCTTGTCAGGTTCCTAAGCAGAATTGAACTAGATGTGGCTGTGTGTGTAGGAAGCACAGATCTTTTGTTCTGAGCAAGCTCACTGTTCGGACCCCATAGGAAACACAGTAGAGTAGAAGAGTGCTCTTTTCTCTAAAGCAGAGTGTATTTCTTGTAAGGCGTGCTAGGGTTTGTTTCCCAGACCTAAATGGAGTTGAGTCACATGCAGTTTTTTGTCCTACGAGCAAGAGTTGTTTTCTGCTAAGATGAGTCACTATTGTGCTCCAATTGCCATACACAGTGCAAATAGCACTCGCGTCTCTTCCCCGCAAGTACAGTGTTTTGGACTGAAGAGGAGCTACTGTTCTTGTCTATTTCCTAAGCAGAGTTGAACTAGATATGGTCCATGTGTGTAGGAAGCACAGTTCTTTTGTTCTGAGCAAGCACACTGTTTGGACCCCATAGGAAACACAGTAGAGTAGAAGAGTGCTCTTTTCTCAGAAGCAGAGTGTGTTTCTTGTAAGGCGAGCTAGCATTTGTTTCCCAGTCCTAAATGGCGTTGAATCACATGCAGTGTGTGGTCCTACGAGCAAGAGTTGTTTTCAGGTAAGGAAAGCCACTATTGCGCTCCCATTGCCATACACAGTGCAAATAGCACTCGCGTCTGTTCCCAGCAAGTACAGTGTATTGGACTGAAGAGGAGCTACTGTTCTTGTCAGTCTCCTAAGCAGAGTTGAACTAGATATGGCCCGTGTGTCGAGGAAGCACAGTTCATTTGTTCTGAGCAAGCTCACTGTTCTGGCCCTATAGGAAATACAGTAGAGTAGAAGAGTGCTCTTTTCTCAAAAGCAGAGTGTGTTTCTTGTAAGGCGAGCTAGAGTTTGTTTCAGACTCCTAAATGGAGTTGAGTCACATGCAGTTTTTTGTCCTACTAGCAAGAGTTGTTTTCTGGTAAGACGAGTCACTGTTGTGCTCCAATTGCCATACACAGTGCAAATAGCACTGGCGTCTCTTCCCCGCAAGTACAGTGTATTGGACTGAAGAGGAGCTACTGTTCTTGTCAGTTTCCTAAGCAGAGTTGAACTAGATATGGCCCGTGTGTGTAGGAAGCACAGTTATTATGTTCTGAGCAAGCTCACTGTTCTGGCACTATAGGAAACACAGTAGAGTAGAAGAGTGCTCTTTTCTCAGAAGCAGAGTGTGTTTCTTGTAAGGCGAGCTAGCATTTGTTTCCCAGTACTAAATGGCGTTGACTCACATTCAGTGTGTGGTCCTACGAGCAAGAGTTGTTTTCTGGTAAGGAAAGCCACTATTGTGCTCTCATTGTCATACACAGTGCAAATAGCACTCGCGTCAGTTCCCAGCGAGTACAGTATATTGGACTGAAGAGGAGCTACTGTTCTGGTCAGTCTCCTAAGCAGAGTTGAACTAGATATGGCCCGTTTGTCTAGGAAGCACAGTTCATTTGTTCTGAGCAAGCTCACTGTTTGGACCCCGTAGGAAACACAGTAGAGTAGAAGAGTGCTCTTTTCTCAAAAGCAGAGTGTGTTTCTTGTAAGGCGAGCTAGCGTTTGTTTCCCAGTCCTAAATGGAGTTGAATCACATGCAGTTTCTGGTCCTACGAGCAAGAGTTGTTTTCTGGTAAGGAAAGTCACTATTGCTCTCCCATTGCCATACACAGTGCAAATAGCACTCGCGTCTGTTCCCAGCAAGTACAGTGTATCGGACTGAAGAGGAGCTACTGTTCTTGTCAGTTTCCTAAGCAGAGTTGAACTAGATAAGGACCGTGTGTGTAGAAAGCACAGTTCTTTTGTTCTGAGCAAGCTCACTGTTCTGGCCCTATAGGAAACACAGTAGAGTAGAAGAGTGCTCTTTTCTCAAAAGCAGAGTGTGTTTCTTGTAAGGCGAGCTAGCGTTTGTTTCCTAGTCCTAAATGGAGTTGAGTCACATGCAGTTTGTGGTCCTACGAACAAGAGTTGTCTTCTGGTAAGGAATGTCACTATTGCGCTCCCATTGCCATACACAGGGCAAATAGTACTCGCGTCTTTTCCCAGCAAGCACAGTGTATTGGACTGAATAGGAGCTACTGTTCTTGTCAGTTTCCTAAGCTGAGTTAAACTACATATAGTCCTTGTGTGTAGGAAGCACAGTTCTTATGTTCTGAGCAAGCTCACTGTTTGGACCTCAAAGGAAACACAGTAGAGTAGAAGAGTGCTCTTTTCTCTAAAGCAGATTTTGTTTCTTGTAAGGCGAGCTAGCGTTTGTTTCCCAGTCCTAAATGGAGTGGAATCACATGCAGTTTCTGTCCTACGAGCAAGAGTTGTCTTATGGTAAGAATAGTCACTATTGTGCTGCCATTGCCATACACAGGACAAATAGCACTGGCGTCTGTTCGCAGCAAGTACATTGTATTGGACTGAAGAGGATCTACTGTTCTTGTCAGGTTCCTAAGCAGAATTGAACTAGATATGGCCCTGTGTGCAGAAAGCACAGTTCTTATGTTCTGAGCAAGCTCACTGTTCGGACCCCATAGGAAACACAGTAGAGTAGAAGAGTGCTCTTTTGTCAAAAGCAGACTGTGTTTTTTGTAAGGCAAGCTATCATGTGTTTCCCAGTCCTAAATGGAGTTGAATCACATGCAGTTTCTGGTCCTACGAGCAAGAGTTGTTTTCTGGTAAGGAAAGTCACTATTGTGCTCCCTTTGCCATACACAGTGCAAATAGCACTCGCGTCTATTCCCAGCAAGTACAGTGTATTGGACTGAAGAGGAGCTACTGTTATTGTCAGTTTCCTAAGCAGAGTTGAACTAGATATGGTCCATGTGTGTAGGAAGCACAGTTCTTTGTTCTGAGCAAGCTCACTGTTTGGACCACATAGGAAACACAGTAGAGTAGAAAAGTGCTCTTTTCTCAAAAGCAGAGAGTGTTTCATGTAAGGCGAGCTAGCATTTGTTTCCCAGTCCTAAACGGAGTTGAATCACATGCAGTTTCTGGTCCTACGAGCAAGAGTTGTTTTCTGGTAAGGAAAGTCACTATTGCGCTCCCATTGCCATACACAGTGCAAATAGCACTCGCGTCTGTTTCCAGCAAGTACAGTGTATCGGACTGAAGAGGAGCTACTGTTCTTGTCATTCTCCTAAGCAGAGTTGAACTAGATATGGTCCATGTGTGTAGGAAGCACAGTTCTTTGTTCTGAGCAAGCTCACTGTTTGGACCCCATAGGAAACACGGTAGAGTAGAAGAGTGCTCTTTTCTCAAAAGCAGAGAGTGTTTCATGTAAGGCGAGCTAGCATTTGTTTCCCAGTCCTAAACGGAGTTGAATCACATGCAGTTTCTGGTCCTACGAGCAAGAGTTGTTTTCTGGTAAGGAAAGTCACTACTGCGCTCCCATTGCCATACACAGTGCAAATAGCACTCGTGTCTGTTCCCAGCAAGTACAGTGTATCGGACTGAAGAGGAGCTACTGTTCTTGTCAGTTTCCTAAGCAGAGTTGAACTAGATATGGCCCGTGTGTAAGAAGCACAGTTCTTTTGTTCTGAGCAGCTCACTGTTCTGGCCCTATAGGAAACACAGTAGAGTAGAAGAGTGCTCTTTTCTCTAAAGCAGATTTTGTTTCTTGTAAGGCGAGCTAGCGTTTGTTTCCCAGTCCTAAATGGAGTTGAATAACATGCAGTTTCTGGTCCTACGAGCAAGAGTTGTTTAATGATAAGAATAGTCACTATTGCGCTGCCATTGCCATACACAGGACAAATAGCACTGGCGTCTGTTCCCAGCAGTACAGTGTATTGGACTGAAGAGGAGCTACTGTTCTTGTCAGGTTCCTAAGCAGAATTGAACTAGATGTGGCTGTGTGTGTAGGAAGCACAGATCTTTTGTTCTGAGCAAGCTCACTGTTCGGACCCCATAGGAAACACAGTAGAGTAGAAGAGTGCTCTTTTCTCTAAAGCAGAGTGTATTTCTTGTAAGGCGAGCTAGGGTTTGTTTCCCAGACCTAAATGGAGTTGAGTCACATGCAGTTTTTTGTCCTACGAGCAAGAGTTGTTTTCTGCTAAGACGAGTCACTATTGTGCTCCAATTGTCATACACAGTGCAAATAGCACTCGCATCTCTTCCCCGCAAGTACAGTGTTTTGGACTGAAGAGGAGCTACTGTTCTTGTCTATTTCCTAAGCAGAGTTGAACTAGATATGGTCCATGTGTGTAGGAAGCACAGTTCTTTTGTTCTGAGCAAGCACACTGTTTGGACCCCATAGGAAACACAGTAGAGTAGAAGAGTGCTCTTTTCTCAGAAGCAGAGTGTGTTTCTTGTAGGTTGAGCTAGCATTTGTTTCCCAGTCCTAAATGGCGTTGAATCACATGCAGTGTGTGGTCCTACGAGCAAGAGTTGTTTTCAGGTAAGGAAA
>NW_026736225.1:0-79000 GCF_949786415.1 Peromyscus eremicus | reverse complement strand
AGAGTTGTTTTCTCGTAAGCAAAGTCACTATTGTGGTCCCATTGCCATACACAGTGCAAATAGCACTCGTGTCTGTTCCCAGCAAGTACAGTGTATTGGACTGAAGAGGAGCTACTGTTCTTGTCAGTTTCCTAAGCAGAGTTGAACTAGATATGGCCCGTGTGTGTAGGAAGCACAGTTCTTTTGTTCTGAGCAAGCTCACTGTTCGGACCACATAGGAAACACAGTAGAGTAGAAGAGTGCTCTTTTCTCAAAAGCAGAGTGTGTTTCTTGTAAGGCGAGCTAGGGTTTGTTTTCCAGTCCTAAATGGAGTTGAATCCCATGAAGTTTCTGGTCCTACGAGCAAGAGTTGTTTTCCGGTAAGAAGAGTCACTATTGTGCTCCCATTGTCATACACAGGGCAAATAGCACTGGCATCTGTTCCCAGCATGTACACTGTATTGGACTGAAGAGGATCTACTGTTCTTGTCAGTTTCCTAAGCAGAATTGAACTAGATATGGCCGTATTTGTAGGAAGCACAGTTCTTTTGTTCTGAGCAAACTCACTGCTCTGGCCCTATAGGAGACACAGTAGAGTAGAAGAGTGAGTGCTCTTTTCTCAAAAGCAGAGTGTGTTTCTTGTAAGGCGAGCTAGCATTTGTTTCCCAGTCCTAAATGGAGTTGAATCACATGCAGTTTTTGTTCCTATGTGCAAGAGTTGTTTTCTGGTAAGTAAAGTCACTATTGTGCTCCCATTTCCATACACAGTGCAAATAGCACTCGCATCTGTTCCCAGCAAGTACAGTGTATTGGACTGAAGAGGATCTACTGTTCTTGTCAGTTTGCTAAGCAGAGTTGAACTAGATATGGCCGTATTTGTAGGAAGCACAGTTCTTTTGTTCTGAGCAAACTCACTGTTCTTGCCCTATAGCAAACACAGTAGAGTAGAAGAGTGCTCTTTTCTCAAAAGCAGAGTGTGTTTCTAGTAAGGCGAGCTAGCGTTTGTTTCCCAGTTCTAAATGGAGTTGAATCACATCCAGTTTCTGGTCCTACGAGCAAGCGTTGTTTTCTTGTAAGAAGAGTCACTATTGCGCTCCCATTTTCATACACAGGGCAAATAGCACTGGCGTCTGTTCCCAGCATGTACAGTGTATTGGACTGAAGAGGATCTACTCTTCTTGTCAGTTTCCTAAGCAGAGTTGAACAAGATATGGCCCCTGTGTGTAGGAAGCACAGTTCTTTTGTTCTGAGCAAGCTCACTGTTCGGACCCCATAGGAAACACAGTTGAGTAGAAGAGTGCTCTTTTATCAAAATCAGAGTGTCTTTCTTGTAAGGCGAGCTAGTGTTTATTTCCCAGTCCTAAATGGAGTTGAATCCCATGCAGTTTCTGGTCCTACGAGCAAGAGTTGTTTTCTGATAAGAAGAGTCACTATTTTGCTCCTATTGCCATACACAGTGCAAATAGCACTCGCGTCTGTTCCCAGCAAGTACAGTGTATTGGACTGAAGAGGAGCTACTGTTCTTGTCAGTTTCCAAACAGAGTTGAACTAGATATGGCCAGTGTGTGTAGGAAGCACAGTTCTTTTTTCTGAGCAAGCTCAATGTTCGAACACCATATGAACCACAGTAGAATAGAAGAGTGCTCTTTTCTCAAAAGCAGAGTGTGTTTCTTGTAAGGCGAGCTAGCGTTTGTTTCCCAGTCCTAAATGGAGTTGAATCACATGCAGTTTTTGGTCATACGAGCAAGAGTTGTTTTCTGGTAAGGAAAGTCACTATTGCGCTCCCTTTGCCATACACACTGCAAATAGCACTCGCGTCTGTTCCCAGCAAGTACAGTGTATTGAACTGAAGAGGAGCTACCGTTCTTGTCACTTTTCTAAGCAGAGTTGAACTAGATATAGCCCATGTGTGTAGGAAGCACAGTTCTTTTGTTCTCAGCAAGCTCACTGTTCGGACACCATATGAACCACAGTGAAATAGAAGACTGCTCTTTTCTCAAAAGCAGAGTGTGTTTCTTGTAAGGTGAGCTAGCGTTTTTTTTCCCAGTCCTAAATGGAGTTGAATCTCATGCAGTTTTTGGTCCTACGAGCAAGAGTTGTTTACTTGTAAGCAAAGTCACTATTGCGCTCCCATTGCCATACACAGTGCAAATAGCACTCGCGTCTGTTCCCAGCAAGTACAGTGTATTGGACTGAAGAGGAGCTACTGTTCTTGTCAGTTTCCTAAGCAGAGTTGAACTAGATATGTCCGGTGTGTGTAGGAAGCACAGTTCTTTTGTTCTGAGTAAGCTCAATGTTCGGACCCCATATGAACCACAGTAGAATAGAAGACTGCTCTTTTCTCAAAAGCAGAGTGTGTTTCTTGTAAGGCGAGCTAGCGTTTGTTTCCCAGTCCTAAATGGAGTTGAATCACATGCAGTTTTTGGTCCTACGAGCAAGAGTTGTTTTCTGGTAAGGAAAGTCACTATTGCGCTCCCTTTGCCATACACAGTGCAAATAGCACTCGCGTCTGTTCCCAGGAAGTACAGTGTAATGGACTGAAGCAGAGCTACTGTTCTTGTCAGTTTGCTAAGCAGAGTTGAACTAGATATGGCCCCTGTGTGTAGGAAGCACAGTTCTTTTGTTCTGAGCACGCTCACTGTTCGGACCACATAGGAAACACAGAAGAGTAGAAGAGTGCTCTTTTCTCAAAAGCAGAGTGTGTTTCTTGTAAGGCGAGCTAGTGTTTTTTCCCCAGTCAGAAATGGAGTTGAATCCCATGCAGTTTTTGTTCCTACGAGGAAGAGGTGTTTTCTGATAAGAAGAGTCACTATTGCGCTCCTATTTCTATACACAGTACAAATAGGACTCGCGTCTGTTCCCAGCTAGTACAGTGTATTGGACTGAAGAGTAGCTACCGTTCTTGTCAGTTTCCTAAGCAGAGTTGAACTAGATATGGCCCGTGTGTGTAGGAAGCACAGTTCTTTTGTTCTGAGCAAGCTCACTGTTCGGACTCCATAGGAAACACAGTAGAGCAGAAGAGTGCTCTTTTCTCAAAAGCAGAGTGTGTTTCTTGTAAGGCGAGCTAGCATTTGTTTCCCAGTCCAAAATTGAGTTGAAACACATGCAGTTTATTGTCCTACGAGCAAGAGTTGTTTTCTGGTAAGAAGAGTCACTATTGTGCTCCCATTGTCAGACACAGGGCAAATAGCACTGGCGTCTGTTCCCAGCATGTACAGTGTATTGGACTGAAGAGGATCGACTGTTCTTGTCAGTTTCCTTAGCAGAATTGAACTAGATATGGCAGTATTTGTATGAAGCACAGTTCTCTTGTTCTGAGCAAGCTCACTGTTCTGGTCCTCTAGGAAACACAGTAGAGTAGAAGAGTGCTCTTTTCTCAAAAGCAGAGTGTGTTTCTTGTATGGCGAGCTAGTGTTTGTTTCCCAGTCCTAAATGGAGTTGAATCACATACAGTTTTTGGTCCTACGAGCAAGAGTTGTTTTCTGGTAAGGAAAGTCACTATTGCACTCCCATTGCCATACACTGTTCAAATAGCACTCGTGTCTGTTCCCAGCAAGTACAGTGTATTGGACTGAAGCGGAGCTACTGTTCTTTTCAGTTTCCTAAGCAGAGTTGAACTAGATATGGCCCGTGTGTATAGGAAGCACAGTTCTTTTGTTCTGAGCAAGCTCAGTGTTCGGACCCCATATGAACCACAGTAGAATAGAAGACTGCTCTTTCTCAAAAGCAGAGTGTGTTTCTTGTAAGGCGAGCTGGAGTTTGTTTCCCAGTCCTAAATGGAGTTGAATCACATGCAGTTTTTGGTCCTACAAGCAAGAGTTGTTTTCTCGTAAGCAAAGTCACTATTGTGGTCCCATTGCCATACACAGTGCAAATAGCACTCGTGTCTGTTCCCAGCAAGTACAGTGTATTGGACTGAAGAGGAGCTACTGTTCTTGTCAGTTTCCTAAGCAGAGTTGAACTAGATATGGCCCGTGTGTGTAGGAAGCACAGTTCTTTTGTTCTGAGCAAGCTCACTGTTCGGACCACATAGGAAACACAGTAGAGTAGAAGAGTGCTCTTTTCTCAAAAGCAGAGTGTGTTTCTTGTAAGGCGAGCCAGGGTTTGTTTCCCAGTCCTAAATGGAGTTGAATCCCATGAAGTTTCTGGTCCTACGAGCAAGAGTTGTTTTCTGGTAAGAAGAGTCACTATTGTGCTCCCATTTTCATACACAGGGCAAATAGCACTGGCATCTGTTCCCAGCATGTACACTGTATTGGACTGAAGAGGATCTACTGTTCTTGTCAGTTTCCTAAGCAGAATTGAACTAGATATGGCCGTATTTGTAGGAAGCACAGTTCTTTTGTTCTGAGCAAACTCACTGCTCTGGCCCTATAGGAGACACAGTAGAGTAGAAGAGTGAGTGCTCTTTTCTCAAAAGCAGAGTGTGTTTCTTGTAAGGCGAGCTAGCATTTGTTTCCCAGTCCTAAATGGAGTTGAATCACATGCAGTTTTTGTTCCTATGTGCAAGAGTTGTTTTCTGGTAAGTAAAGTCACTATTGTGCTCCCATTTCCATACACAGTGCAAATAGCACTCGCATCTGTTCCCAGGAAGTACAGTGTATTGGACTGAAGCGGAGCTGCTGTTCTTGTCAGTTTGCTAAGCAGAGTTGAACTAGATATGGCCGTATTTGTAGGAAGCACAGTTCTTTTGTTCTGAGCAAACTCACTGTTCTTGCCCTATAGCAAACACAGTAGAGTAGAAGAGTGCTCTTTTCTCAAAAGCAGAGTGTGTTTCTAGTAAGGCGAGCTAGCGTTTGTTTCCCAGTTCTAAATGGAGTTGAATCACATCCAGTTTCTGGTCCTACGAGCAAGCGTTGTTTTCTTGTAAGAAGAGTCACTATTGCGCTCCCATTTTCATACACAGGGCAAATAGCACTGGCGTCTGTTCCCAGCATGTACAGTGTATTGGACTGAAGAGGATCTACTCTTCTTGTCAGTTTCCTAAGCAGAGTTGAACTAGATATGGCCCCTGTGTGTAGGAAGCACAGTTCTTTTGTTCTGAGCAAGCTCACTGTTCGGACCCCATAGGAAACACAGTTGAGTAGAAGAGTGCTCTTTTATCAAAATCAGAGTGTCTTTCTTGTAAGGCGAGCTAGTGTTTATTTCCCAGTCCTAAATGGAGTTGAATCCCATGCAGTTTCTGGTCCTACGAGCAAGAGTTGTTTTCTGATAAGAAGAGTCACTATTTTGCTCCTATTGCCATACACAGTGCAAATAGCACTCGCGTCTGTTCCCAGCAAGTACAGTGTATTGGACTGAAGAGGAGCTACTGTTCTTGTCAGTTTCCAAACAGAGTTGAACTAGATATGGCCAGTGTGTGTAGGAAGCACAGTTCTTTTTTCTGAGCAAGCTCTATGTTCGGACACCATATGAACCACAGTAGAATAGAAGAGTGCTCTTTTCTCAAAAGCAGAGAGTGTTTCTTGTAAGGCGAGCTAGCGTTTGTTTCCCAGTCCTAAATGGAGTTGAATCACATGCAGTTTTTGGTCATACGAGCAAGAGTTGTTTTCTGGTAAGGAAAGTCACTATTGCGCTCCCTTTGCCATACACACTGCAAATAGCACTCGCGTCTGTTCCCAGCAAGTACAGTGTATTGAACTGAAGAGGAGCTACCGTTCTTGTCACTTTTCTAAGCAGAGTTGAACTAGATATAGCCCATGTGTGTAGGAAGCACAGTTCTTTTGTTCTCAGCAAGCTCACTGTTCGGACACCATATGAACCACAGTGAAATAGAAGACTGCTCTTTTCTCAAAAGCAGAGTGTGTTTCTTGTAAGGTGAGCTAGCGTTTTTTTCCCAGTCCTAAATGGAGTTGAATCTCATGCAGTTTTTGGTCCTACGAGCAAGAGTTGTTTACTTGTAAGCAAAGTCACTATTGCGCTCCCATTGCCATACACAGTGCAAATAGCACTCGCGTCTGTTCCCATCAAGTACAGTGTATTGGACTGAAGAGGAGCTACTGTTCTTGTCAGTTTCCTAAGCAGAGTTGAACTAGATATGTCCGGCGTGTGTAGGAAGCACAGTTCTTTTGTTCTGAGTAAGCTCAATGTTCGGACCCCATATGAACCACAGTAGAATAGAAGACTGCTCTTTTCTCAAAAGCAGAGTGTGTTTCTTGTAAGGCGAGCTAGCGTTTGTTTCCCAGTCCTAAATGGAGTTGAATCACATGCAGTTTTTGGTCCTATGAGCAAGAGTTGTTTTCTGGTAAGGAAAGTCACTATTGCGCTCCCTTTGCCATACACAGTGCAAATAGCACTCGCGTCTGTTCCCAGGAAGTACAGTGTAATGGACTGAAGCAGAGCTACTGTTCTTGTCAGTTTGATAAGCAGAGTTGAACTAGATATGGCCCCTGTGTGTAGGAAGCACAGTTCTTTTGTTCTGAGCAAGCTCACTGTTCGGACCACATAGGAAACACAGAAGAGTAGAAGAGTGCTCTTTTCTCAAAAGCAGAGTGTGTTTCTTGTAAGGCGAGCTAGTGTTTTTTCCCCAGTCAGAAATGGAGTTGAATCCCATGCAGTTTTTGTTCCTACGAGGAAGAGGTGTTTTCTGATAAGAAGAGTCACTATTGCGCTCCTATTTCTATACACAGTACAAATAGGACTCGCGTCTGTTCCCAGCTAGTACAGTGTATTGGACTGAAGAGGAGCTACCGTTCTTGTCAGTTTCCTAAGCAGAGTTGAACTAGATATGGCCCGTGTGTGTAGGAAGCACAGTTCTTTTGTTCTGAGCAAGCTCACTGTTCGGACTCCATAGGAAACACAGTAGAGCAGAAGAGTGCTCTTTTCTCAAAAGCAGAGTGTGTTTCTTGTAAGGCGAGCTAGCGTTTGTTTCCCAGTCCAAAATTGAGTTGAAACACATGCAGTTTATTGTCCTACGAGCAAGAGTTGTTTTCTGGTAAGAAGAGTCACTATTGTGCTCCCATTGTCATACACAGGGCAAATAGCACTGGCGTCTGTTCCCAGCATGTACAGTGTATTGGACTGAAGAGGATCGACTGTTCTTGTCAGTTTCCTTAGCAGAATTGAACTAGATATGGCAGTATTTGTATGAAGCACAGTTCTCTTGTTCTGAGCAAGCTCACTGTTCTGGTCCTCTAGGAAACACAGTAGAGTAGAAGAGTGCTCTTTTCTCAAAAGCAGAGTGTGTTTCTTGTATGGCGAGCTAGTGTTTGTTTCCCAGTCCTAAATGGAGTTGAATCACATACAGTTTTTGGTCCTACGAGCAAGAGTTGTTTTCTGGTAAGGAAAGTCACTATTGCACTCCCATTGCCATACACAGTTCAAATAGCACTCGTGTCTGTTCCCAGCAAGTACAGTGTATTGGACTGAAGCGGAGCTACTGTTCTTTTCAGTTTCCTAAGCAGAGTTGAACTAAATATGGCCCGTGTGTATAGGAAGCACAGTTCTTTTGTTCTGAGCAAGCTCAGTGTTCGGACCCCATATGAACCACAGTAGAATAGAAGACTGCTCTTTCTCAAAAGCAGAGTGTGTTTCTTGTAAGGCGAGCTGGAGTTTGTTTCCCAGTCCTAAATGGAGTTGAATCACATGCAGTTTTTGGTCCTACGAGCAAGAGTTGTTTTCTCGTAAGCAAAGTCACTATTGTGGTCCCATTGCCATACACAGTGCAAATAGCACTCGTGTCTGTTCCCAGCAAGTACAGTGTATTGGACTGAAGAGGAGCTACTGTTCTTGTCAGTTTCCTAAGCAGAGTTGAACTAGATATGGCCCGTGTGTGTAGGAAGCACAGTTCTTTTGTTCTGAGCAAGCTCACTGTTCGGACCACATAGGAAAAACAGTAGAGTAGAAGAGTGCTCTTTTCTCAAAAGCAGAGTGTGTTTCTTGTAAGGCGAGCTAGGGTTTGTTTCCCAGTCCTAAATGGAGTTGAATCCCATGAAGTTTCTGGTCCTACGAGCAAGAGTTGTTTTCTGGTAAGAAGAGTCACTATTGTGCTCCCATTGTCATACACAGGGCAAATAGCACTGGCATCTGTTCCCAGCATGTACACTGTATTGGACTGAAGAGGATCTACTGTTCTTGTCAGTTTCCTAAGCAGAATTGAACTAGATATGGCCGTATTTGTAGGAAGCACAGTTCTTTTGTTCTGAGCAAACTCACTGCTCTGGCCCTATAGGAGACACAGTAGAGTAGAAGAGTGAGTGCTCTTTTCTCAAAAGCAGAGTGTGTTTCTTGTAAGGCGAGCTAGCATTTGTTTCCCAGTCCTAAATGGAGTTGAATCACATGCAGTTTTTGTTCCTATGTGCAAGAGTTGTTTTCTGGTAAGTAAAGTCAGTATTGTGCTCCCATTTCCATACACAGTGCAAATAGCACTCGCATCTGTTCCCAGCAAGTACAGTGTATTGGACTGAAGAGGATCTACTGTTCTTGTCAGTTTCCTAAGCAGAATTGAACAATATATGGCCGTATTTGTAGGAAGCACAGTTCTTTTGTTCTGAGCAAACTCACTGTTCTTGCCCTATAGCAAACACAGTAGAGTAGAAGAGTGCTCTTTTCTCAAAAGCAGAGTGTGTTTCTAGTAAGGCGAGCTAGCGTTTGTTTCCCAGTTCTAAATGGAGTTGAATCACATCCAGTTTCTGGTCCTACAAGCAAGCGTTGTTTTCTAGTAAGAAGAGTCACTATTGCCCTCCCATTTTCATACACAGGGCAAATAGCACTGGCGTCTGTTCCCAGCATGTACAGTGTATTGGACTGAAGAGGATCTACTCTTCTTGTCAGTTTCCTAAGCAGAGTTGAACTAGATATGGCCCCTGTGTGTAGGAAGCACAGTTCTTTTGTTCTGAGCAAGCTCACTGTTCGGACCCCATAGGAAACACAGTTGAGTAGAAGAGTGCTCTTTTATCAAAATCAGAGTGTCTTTCTTGTAAGGCGAGCTAGTGTTTATTTCCCAGTCCTAAATGGAGTTGAATCCCATGCAGTTTCTGGTCCTACGAGCAAGAGTTGTTTTCTGATAAGAAGAGTCACTATTTTGCTCCTATTGCCATACACAGTGCAAATAGCACTCGCGTCTGTTCCCAGCAAGTACAGTGTATTGGACTGAAGAGGAGCTACTGTTCTTGTCAGTTTCCAAACAGAGTTGAACTAGATATGGCCAGTGTGTGTAGGAAGCACAGTTCTTTTTTCTGAGCAAGCTCAATGTTCGGACACCATATGAACCACAGTAGAATAGAAGAGTGCTCTTTTCTCAAAAGCAGAGTGTGTTTCTTGTAAGGCGAGCTAGCGTTTGTTTCCCAGTCCTAAATGGAGTTGAATCACATGCAGTTTTTGGTCATACAAGCAAGAGTTGTTTTCTGGTAAGGAAAGTCACTATTGCGCTCCCTTTGCCATACACACTGCAAATAGCACTCGCGTCTGTTCCCAGCAAGTACAGTGTATTGAACTGAAGAGGAGCTACCGTTCTTGTCACTTTTCTAAGCAGAGTTGAACTAGATATAGCCCATGTGTGTAGGAAGCACAGTTCTTTTGTTCTCAGCAAGCTCACTGTTCGGACACCATATGAACCACAGTGAAATAGAAGACTGCTCTTTTCTCAAAAGCAGAGTGTGTTTCTTGTAAGGTGAGCTAGCGTTTTTTTCCCAGTCCTAAATGGAGTTGAATCTCATGCAGTTTTTGGTCCTACGAGCAAGAGTTGTTTACTTGTAAGCAAAGTCACTATTGCGCTCCCATTGCCATACACAGTGCAAATAGCACTCGCGTCTGTTCCCAGCAAGTACAGTGTATTGGACTGAAGAGGAGCTACTGTTCTTGTCAGTTTCCTAAGCAGAGTTGAACTAGATATGTCCGGTGTGTGTAGGAAGCACAGTTCTTTTGTTCTGAGTAAGCTCAATGTTCGGACCCCATATGAACCACAGTAGAATAGAAGACTGCTCTTTTCTCAAAAGCAGAGTGTGTTTCTTGTAAGGCGAGCTAGCGTTTGTTTCCCAGTCCTAAATGGAGTTGAATCACATGCAGTTTTTGGTCCTACGAGCAAGAGTTGTTTTCTGGTAAGGAAAGTCACTATTGCGCTCCCTTTGCCATACACAGTGCAAATAGCACTCGCGTCTGTTCCCAGGAAGTACAGTGTAATGGACTGAAGCAGAGCTACTGTTCTTGTCAGTTTGCTAAGCAGAGTTGAACTAGATATGGCCCCTGTGTGTAGGAAGCACAGTTCTTTTGTTCTGAGCACGCTCACTGTTCGGACCACATAGGAAACACAGAAGAGTAGAAGAGTGCTCTTTTCTCAAAAGCAGAGTGTGTTTCTTGTAAGGCGAGCTAGTGTTTTTTCCCCAGTCAGAAATGGAGTTGAATCCCATGCAGTTTTTGTTCCTACGAGGAAGAGGTGTTTTCTGATAAGAAGAGTCACTATTGCGCTCCTATTTCTATACACAGTACAAATAGGTCTCGCGTCTGTTCCCAGCTAGTACAGTGTATTGGACTGAAGAGGAGCTACCGTTCTTGTCAGTTTCCTAAGCAGAGTTGAACTAGATATGGCCCGTGTGTGTAGGAAGCACAGTTCTTTTGTTCTGAGCAAGCTCACTGTTCGGACTCCATAGGAAACACAGTAGAGCAGAAGAGTGCTCTTTTCTCAAAAGCAGAGTGTGTTTCTTGTAAGGCGAGCTAGCGTTTGTTTCCCAGTCCAAAATTGAGTTGAAACACATGCAGTTTATTGTCCTACGAGCAAGAGTTGTTTTCTGGTAAGAAGAGTCACTATTGTGCTCCCATTGTCATACACAGGGCAAATAGCACTGGCGTCTGTTCCCAGCATGTACAGTGTATTGGACTGAAGAGGATCGACTGTTCTTGTCAGTTTCCTTAGCAGAATTGAACTAGATATGGCAGTATTTGTATGAAGCACAGTTCTCTTGTTCTGAGCAAGCTCACTGTTCTGGTCCTCTAGGAAACACAGTAGAGTAGAAGAGTGCTCTTTTCTCAAAAGCAGAGTGTGTTTCTTGTAAGGCGAGCTAGTGTTTGTTTCCCAGTCTTAAATGGAGTTGAATCACATACAGTTTTTGGTCCTACGAGCAAGAGTTGTTTTCTGGTAAGGAAAGTCACTATTGCACTCCCATTGCCATACACAGTTCAAATAGCACTCGTGTCTGTTCCCAGCAAGTACAGTGTATTGGACTGAAGCGGAGCTACTGTTCTTTTCAGTTTCCTAAGCAGAGTTGAACTAGATATGGCCCGTGTGTATAGGAAGCACAGTTCTTTTGTTCTGAGCATGCTCAGTGTTCGGACCCCATATGAACCACAGTAGAATAGAAGACTGCTCTTTCTCAAAAGCAGAGTGTGTTTCTTGTAAGGCGAGCTGGAGTTTGTTTCCCAGTCCTAAATGGAGTTGAATCACATGCAGTTTTTGGTCCTACGAGCAAGAGTTGTTTTCTCGTAAGCAAAGTCACTATTGTCCCATTGCCATACACTGTGCAAATAGCACTCGTGTCTGTTCCCAGCAAGTACAGTGTATTGGACTGAAGAGGAGCTACTGTTCTTGTCAGTTTCCTAAGCAGAGTTGAACTAGATATGGCCCGTGTGTGTAGGAAAAACAGTTCTTTTGTTCTGAGCAAGCTCACTGTTCGGACCACATAGGAAACACAGTAGAGTAGAAGAGTGCTCTTTTCTCAATAGCAGAGTGTGTTTCTTGCAATGCGAGCTAGGGTTTGTTTCCCAGTCCTAAATGGAGTTGAATCCCATGAAGTTTCTGGTCCTACGAGCAAGAGTTGTTTTCTGGTAAGAAGAGTCACTATTGTGCTCCCATTGTCATACACAGGGCAAATAGCACTGGCATCTGTTCCCAGCATGTACACTGTATTGGACTGAAGAGGATCTACTGTTCTTGTCAGTTTCCTAAGCAGAATTGAACTAGATATGGCCGTATTTGTAGGAAGCTCAGTTCTTTTGTTCTGAGCAAACTCACTGCTCTGGCCCTATAGGAGACACAGTAGAGTAGAAGAGTGAGTGCTCTTTTCTCAAAAGCAGAGTGTGTTTCTTGTAAGGCGAGCTAGCATTTGTTTCCCAGTCCTAAATGGAGTTGAATCACATGCAGTTTTTGTTCCTATGTGCAAGAGTTGTTTTCTGGTAAGTAAAGTCACTATTGTGCTCCCATTTCCATACACAGTGCAAATAGCACTCGCATCTGTTCCCAGCAAGTACAGTGTATTGGACTGAAGAGGATCTACTGTTCTTGTCAGTTTCCTAAGCAGAATTGAACTAGATATGGCCGTATTTGTAGGAAGCACAGTTCTTTTGTTCTGAGCAAACTCACTGTTCTTGCCCTATAGCAAACACAGTAGAGTAGAAGAGTGCTCTTTTCTCAAAAGCAGAGTGTGTTTCTAGTAAGGCGAGCTAGCGTTTGTTTCCCAGTTCTAAATGGAGTTGAATCACATCCAGTTTCTGGTCCTACGAGCAAGCGTTGTTTTCTTGTAAGAAGAGTCACTGTTGCCCTCCCATTTTCATACACGGGGCAAATAGCACTGGCGTCTGTTCCCAGCATGTACAGTGTATTGGACTGAAGAGGATCTACTCTTCCTGTCAGTTTCCTAAGCAGAGTTGAACTAGATATGGCCCCTGTGTGTAGGAAGCACAGTTCTTTTGTTATGAGCAAGCTCACTGTTCGGACCCCATAGGAAACACAGTTGAGTAGAAGAGTGCTCTTTTATCAAAATCAGAGTGTCTTTCTTGTAAGGCGAGCTAGTGTTTATTTCCCAGTCCTAAATGGAGTTGAATCCCATGCAGTTTCTGGTCCTACGAGCAAGAGTTGTTTTCTGATAAGAAGAGTCACTATTTTGCTCCTATTGCCATACACAGTGCAAATAGCACTCGCGTCTGTTCCCAGCAAGTACAGTGTATTGGACTGAAGAGGAGCTACTGTTCTTGTCAGTTTCCAAACAGAGTTGAACTAGATATGGCCAGTGTGTGTAGGAAGCACAGTTCTTTTTTCTGAGCAAGCTCAATGTTCGGACACCATATGAACCACAGTAGAATAGAAGAGTGCTCTTTTCTCAAAAGCAGAGTGTGTTTCTTGTAAGGCGAGCTAGCGTTTGTTTCCCAGTCCTAAATGGAGTTGAATCACCTGCAGTTTTTGGTCATATGAGCAAGAGTTGTTTTCTGGTAAGGAAAGTCACTATTGCGCTCCCTTTGCCATACACACTGCAAATAGCACTCGCGTCTGTTCCCAGCAAGTACAGTGTATTGAACTGAAGAGGAGCTACTGTTCTTGTCAATTTTCTAAGCAGAGTTGAACTAGATATAGCCCATGTGTGTAGGAAGCACAGTTCTTTTGTTCTCAGCAAGCTCACTGTTCGGACACCATATGAACCACAGTGAAATAGAAGACTGCTCTTTTCTCAAAAGCAGAGTGTGTTTCTTGTAAGGTGAGCTAGCGTTTTTTTCCCAGTCCTAAATGGAGTTGAATCTCATGCAGTTTTTGGTCCTACGAGCAAGAGTTGTTTACTTGTAAGCAAAGTCACTATTGCGCTCCCATTGCCATACACAGTGCAAATAGCACTCGCGTCTGTTCCCAGCAAGTACAGTGTATTGGACTGAAGAGGAGCTACTGTTCTTGTCAGTTTCCTAAGCAGAGTTGAACTAGATATGTCTGGTGTGTGTAGGAAGCACAGTTCTTTTGTTCTGAGTAAGCTCAATGTTCAGACCCCATATGAACCACAGTAGAATAGAAGACTGCTCTTTTCTCAAAAGCAGAGTGTGTTTCTTGTAAGGCGAGCTAGCGTTTGTTTCCCAGTCCTAAATGGAGTTGAATCACATGCAGTTTTTGGTCCTACGAGCAAGAGTTGTTTTCTGGTAAGGAAAGTCACTATTGTGCTCCCTTTGCCATACACAGTGCAAATAGCACTCGCGTCTGTTCCCAGGAAGTACAGTGTAATGGACTGAAGCAGAGCTACTGTTCTTGTCAGTTTGCTGAGCAGAGTTGAACTAGATATGGCCCCTGTGTGTAGGAAGCACAGTTCTTTTGTTCTGAGCACGCTCACTGTTCGGACCACATAGGAAACACAGAAGAGTAGAAGAGTGCTCTTTTCTCAAAAGCAGTGTGTGTTTCTTGTAAGGCGAGCTAGTGTTTTTTCCCCAGTCAGAAATGGAGTTGAATCCCATGCAGTTCTTGTTCCTACGAGGAAGAGGTGTTTTCTGATAAGAAGAGTCACTATTGCGCTCCTATTTCTATACACAGTACAAATAGGACTCGCGTCTGTTCCCAGCTAGTACAGTGTATTGGACTGAAGAGGAGCTACCGTTCTTGTCAGTTTCCTAAGCAGAGTTGAACTAGATATGGCCCGTGTGTGTAGGAAGCACAGTTCTTTTGTTCTGAGCAAGCTCACTGTTGGGACTCCATAGGAAACACAGTAGAGCAGAAGAGTGCTCTTTTCTCAAAAGCAGAGTGTGTTTCTTGTAAGGCGAGCTAGCGTTTGTTTCCCAGTCCTAAATGGAGTTGAATCACATACAGTTTTTGGTCCTACGAGCAAGAGTTGTTTTCTGGTAAGGAAAGTCACTATTGCACTCCCATTGCCATACACAGTTCAAATAGCACTCGTGTCTGTTCCCAGCAAGTACAGTGTATTGGACTGAAGAGGAGCTAATGTTCTTGTCAGTTTCCTAAGCAGAGTTGAAATAGATATGGCCGTATTTGTAGGAAGCACAGTTCTTTTGTTCTGAGCAAACTCAGTGTTCGGACACCATATGAACCACAGTAGAATAGAAGACTGCTCTTTTCTCAAAAGCAGAGTGTGTTTCTTGTAAGGCGAGCTAGAGTTTGTTTCCCAGTACTAAATGGAGTTGAATCACATGCAGTTTTTGGTCCTACGAGCAAGCGTTGTTTTCTGTTAAGAAGAGTCACTATTGCGCTCCCATTTCATACACAGGGCAAAAAGCACTGGCGTCTGTTCCCAGCATGTACAGTGTATTGGACTGAAGAGGATCTACTGTTCTTGTCAGTTTCCTAAGCAGAGTTGAACTAGATATGGCCCCTGTGTGTAGGAAGCACAGTTCTTTTGTTCTGAGCAAGCTCACTGTTCGGACCCCATAGGAAACACAGTTGAGTAGAAGAGTGCTCTTTTATCAAAATCAGAGTGTCTTTCTTGTAAGGCGAGCTAGTGTTTATTTCCCAGTCCTAAATGGAGTTGAATCCCATGCAGGTTCTGGTCCTACGAGCAAGAGTTATTTTCTGATAAGAAGAGTCACTATTTTGCTCCTATTGCCATACACAGTGCAAATAGCACTCGCGTCTGTTCCCAGCAAGTACAGTGTATTGGACTGAAGAGGAGCTACTGTTCTTGTCAGTTTCCAAACAGAGTTGAACTAGATATGGCCAGTGTGTGTAGGAAGCACAGTTCTTTTTTCTGAGCAAGCTCAATGTTCGGACACCATATGAACCACAGTAGAATAGAAGACAGCTCTTTTCTCAAAAGCAGAGTGTGTTTCTTGTAAGGCGAGCTAGCGTTTGTTTCCCAGTCCTAAATGGAGTTGAATCACATGCAGTTTTTGGTCATACAAGCAAGAGTTGTTTTCTGGTAAGGAAAGTCACTATTGCGCTCCCTTTGCCATACACACTGCAAATAGCACTCGCGTCTGTTCCCAGCAAGTACAGTGTATTGAACTGAAGAGGAGCTACCGTTCTTGTCACTTTTCTAAGCAGAGTTGAACTAGATATAGCCCATGTGTGTAGGAAGCACAGTTCTTTTGTTCTCAGCAAGCTCACTGTTCGGACACCATATGAACCACAGTGAAATAGAAGACTGCTCTTTTCTCAAAAGCAGAGTGTGTTTCTTGTAAGGTGAGCTAGCGTTTTTTTCCCAGTCCTAAATGGAGTTGAATCTCATGCAGTTTTTGGTCCTACGAGCAAGAGTTGTTTACTTGTAAGCAAAGTCACTATTGCGCTCCCATTGCCATACACAGTGCAAATAGCACTCGCGTCTGTTCCCAGCAAGTACAGTGTATTGGACTGAAGAGGAGCTACTGTTCTTGTCAGTTTCCTAAGCAGAGTTGAACTAGATATGTCCGGTGTGTGTAGGAAGCACAGTTCTTTTGTTCTGAGTAAGCTCAATGTTCGGACCCCATATGAACCACAGTAGAATAGAAGACTGCTCTTTTCTCAAAAGCAGAGTGTGTTTCTTGTAAGGCGAGCTAGCGTTTGTTTCCCAGTCCTAAATGGAGTTGAATCACATGCAGTTTTTGGTCCTACGAGCAAGAGTTGTTTTCTGGTAAGGAAAGTCACTATTGCGCTCCCTTTGCCATACACAGTGCAAATAGCACTCGCGTCTGTTCCCAGGAAGTACAGTGTAATGGACTGAAGCAGAGCTACTGTTCTTGTCAGTTTGCTAAGCAGAGTTGAACTAGATATGGCCCCTGTGTGTAGGAAGCACAGTTCTTTTGTTCTGAGCACGCTCACTGTTCGGACCACATAGGAAACACAGAAGAGTAGAAGAGTGCTCTTTTCTCAAAAGCAGAGTGTGTTTCTTGTAAGGCGAGCTAGTGTTTTTTCCCCAGTCAGAAATGGAGTTGAATCCCATGCAGTTTTTGTTCCTACGAGGAAGAGGTGTTTTCTGATAAGAAGAGTCACTATTGCGCTCCTATTTCTATACACAGTACAAATAGGTCTCGCGTCTGTTCCCAGCTAGTACAGTGTATTGGACTGAAGAGGAGCTACCGTTCTTGTCAGTTTCCTAAGCAGAGTTGAACTAGATATGGCCCGTGTGTGTAGGAAGCACAGTTCTTTTGTTCTGAGCAAGCTCACTGTTCGGACTCCATAGGAAACACAGTAGAGCAGAAGAGTGCTCTTTTCTCAAAAGCAGAGTGTGTTTCTTGTAAGGCGAGCTAGCGTTTGTTTCCCAGTCCAAAATTGAGTTGAAACACATGCAGTTTATTGTCCTACGAGCAAGAGTTGTTTTCTGGTAAGAAGAGTCACTATTGTGCTCCCATTGTCATACACAGGGCAAATAGCACTGGCGTCTGTTCCCAGCATGTACAGTGTATTGGACTGAAGAGGATCGACTGTTCTTGTCAGTTTCCTTAGCAGAATTGAACTAGATATGGCAGTATTTGTATGAAGCACAGTTCTCTTGTTCTGAGCAAGCTCACTGTTCTGGTCCTCTAGGAAACACAGTAGAGTAGAAGAGTGCTCTTTTCTCAAAAGCAGAGTGTGTTTCTTGTAAGGCGAGCTAGTGTTTGTTTCCCAGTCTTAAATGGAGTTGAATCACATACAGTTTTTGGTCCTACGAGCAAGAGTTGTTTTCTGGTAAGGAAAGTCACTATTGCACTCCCATTGCCATACACAGTTCAAATAGCACTCGTGTCTGTTCCCAGCAAGTACAGTGTATTGGACTGAAGCGGAGCTACTGTTCTTTTCAGTTTCCTAAGCAGAGTTGAACTAGATATGGCCCGTGTGTATAGGAAGCACAGTTCTTTTGTTCTGAGCATGCTCAGTGTTCGGACCCCATATGAACCACAGTAGAATAGAAGACTGCTCTTTCTCAAAAGCAGAGTGTGTTTCTTGTAAGGCGAGCTGGAGTTTGTTTCCCAGTCCTAAATGGAGTTGAATCACATGCAGTTTTTGGTCCTACGAGCAAGAGTTGTTTTCTCGTAAGCAAAGTCACTATTGTCCCATTGCCATACACTGTGCAAATAGCACTCGTGTCTGTTCCCAGCAAGTACAGTGTATTGGACTGAAGAGGAGCTACTGTTCTTGTCAGTTTCCTAAGCAGAGTTGAACTAGATATGGCCCGTGTGTGTAGGAAGCACAGTTCTTTTGTTCTGAGCAAGCTCACTGTTCGGACCACATAGGAAACACAGTAGAGTAGAAGAGTGCTCTTTTCTCAATAGCAGAGTGTGTTTCTTGCAATGCGAGCTAGGGTTTGTTTCCCAGTCCTAAATGGAGTTGAATCCCATGAAGTTTCTGGTCCTACGAGCAAGAGTTGTTTTCTGGTAAGAAGAGTCACTATTGTGCTCCCATTGTCATACACAGGGCAAATAGCACTGGCATCTGTTCCCAGCATGTACACTGTATTGGACTGAAGAGGATCTACTGTTCTTGTCAGTTTCCTAAGCAGAATTGAACTAGATATGGCCGTATTTGTAGGAAGCTCAGTTCTTTTGTTCTGAGCAAACTCACTGCTCTGGCCCTATAGGAGACACAGTAGAGTAGAAGAGTGAGTGCTCTTTTCTCAAAAGCAGAGTGTGTTTCTTGTAAGGCGAGCTAGCATTTGTTTCCCAGTCCTAAATGGAGTTGAATCACATGCAGTTTTTGTTCCTATGTGCAAGAGTTGTTTTCTGGTAAGTAAAGTCACTATTGTGCTCCCATTTCCATACACAGTGCAAATAGCACTCGCATCTGTTCCCAGCAAGTACAGTGTATTGGACTGAAGAGGATCTACTGTTCTTGTCAGTTTCCTAAGCAGAATTGAACTAGATATGGCCGTATTTGTAGGAAGCACAGTTCTTTTGTTCTGAGCAAACTCACTGTTCTTGCCCTATAGCAAACACAGTAGAGTAGAAGAGTGCTCTTTTCTCAAAAGCAGAGTGTGTTTCTAGTAAGGCGAGCTAGCGTTTGTTTCCCAGTTCTAAATGGAGTTGAATCACATCCAGTTTCTGGTCCTACGAGCAAGCGTTGTTTTCTTGTAAGAAGAGTCACTGTTGCCCTCCCATTTTCATACACGGGGCAAATAGCACTGGCGTCTGTTCCCAGCATGTACAGTGTATTGGACTGAAGAGGATCTACTCTTCCTGTCAGTTTCCTAAGCAGAGTTGAACTAGATATGGCCCCTGTGTGTAGGAAGCACAGTTCTTTTGTTATGAGCAAGCTCACTGTTCGGACCCCATAGGAAACACAGTTGAGTAGAAGAGTGCTCTTTTATCAAAATCAGAGTGTCTTTCTTGTAAGGCGAGCTAGTGTTTATTTCCCAGTCCTAAATGGAGTTGAATCCCATGCAGTTTCTGGTCCTACGAGCAAGAGTTGTTTTCTGATAAGAAGAGTCACTATTTTGCTCCTATTGCCATACACAGTGCAAATAGCACTCGCGTCTGTTCCCAGCAAGTACAGTGTATTGGACTGAAGAGGAGCTACTGTTCTTGTCAGTTTCCAAACAGAGTTGAACTAGATATGGCCAGTGTGTGTAGGAAGCACAGTTCTTTTTTCTGAGCAAGCTCAATGTTCGGACACCATATGAACCACAGTAGAATAGAAGAGTGCTCTTTTCTCAAAAGCAGAGTGTGTTTCTTGTAAGGCGAGCTAGCGTTTGTTTCCCAGTCCTAAATGGAGTTGAATCACCTGCAGTTTTTGGTCATACAAGCAAGAGTTGTTTTCTGGTAAGGAAAGTCACTATTGCGCTCCCTTTGCCATACACACTGCAAATAGCACTCGCGTCTGTTCCCAGCAAGTACAGTGTATTGAACTGAAGAGGAGCTACTGTTCTTGTCAATTTTCTAAGCAGAGTTGAACTAGATATAGCCCATGTGTGTAGGAAGCACAGTTCTTTTGTTCTCAGCAAGCTCACTGTTCGGACACCATATGAACCACAGTGAAATAGAAGACTGCTCTTTTCTCAAAAGCAGAGTGTGTTTCTTGTAAGGTGAGCTAGCGTTTTTTTCCCAGTCCTAAATGGAGTTGAATCTCATGCAGTTTTTGGTCCTACGAGCAAGAGTTGTTTACTTGTAAGCAAAGTCACTATTGCGCTCCCATTGCCATACACAGTGCAAATAGCACTCGCGTCTGTTCCCAGCAAGTACAGTGTATTGGACTGAAGAGGAGCTACTGTTCTTGTCAGTTTCCTAAGCAGAGTTGAACTAGATATGTCTGGTGTGTGTAGGAAGCACAGTTCTTTTGTTCTGAGTAAGCTCAATGTTCAGACCCCATATGAACCACAGTAGAATAGAAGACTGCTCTTTTCTCAAAAGCAGAGTGTGTTTCTTGTAAGGCGAGCTAGCGTTTGTTTCCCAGTCCTAAATGGAGTTGAATCACATGCAGTTTTTGGTCCTACGAGCAAGAGTTGTTTTCTGGTAAGGAAAGTCACTATTGTGCTCCCTTTGCCATACACAGTGCAAATAGCACTCGCGTCTGTTCCCAGGAAGTACAGTGTAATGGACTGAAGCAGAGCTACTGTTCTTGTCAGTTTGCTGAGCAGAGTTGAACTAGATATGGCCCCTGTGTGTAGGAAGCACAGTTCTTTTGTTCTGAGCACGCTCACTGTTCGGACCACATAGGAAACACAGAAGAGTAGAAGAGTGCTCTTTTCTCAAAAGCAGTGTGTGTTTCTTGTAAGGCGAGCTAGTGTTTTTTCCCCAGTCAGAAATGGAGTTGAATCCCATGCAGTTCTTGTTCCTACGAGGAAGAGGTGTTTTCTGATAAGAAGAGTCACTATTGCGCTCCTATTTCTATACACAGTACAAATAGGACTCGTGTCTGTTCCCAGCTAGTACAGTGTATTGGACTGAAGAGGAGCTACCGTTCTTGTCAGTTTCCTAAGCAGAGTTGAACTAGATATGGCCCGTGTGTGTAGGAAGCACAGTTCTTTTGTTCTGAGCAAGCTCACTGTTGGGACTCCATAGGAAACACAGTAGAGCAGAAGAGTGCTCTTTTCTCAAAAGCAGAGTGTGTTTCTTGTAAGGCGAGCTAGCGTTTGTTTCCCAGTCCTAAATGGAGTTGAATCACATACAGTTTTTGGTCCTACGAGCAAGAGTTGTTTTCTGGTAAGGAAAGTCACTATTGCACTCCCATTGCCATACACAGTTCAAATAGCACTCGTGTCTGTTCCCAGCAAGTACAGTGTATTGGACTGAAGAGGAGCTAATGTTCTTGTCAGTTTCCTAAGCAGAGTTGAAATAGATATGGCCGTATTTGTAGGAAGCACAGTTCTTTTGTTCTGAGCAAACTCAGTGTTCGGACACCATATGAACCACAGTAGAATAGAAGACTGCTCTTTTCTCAAAAGCAGAGTGTGTTTCTTGTAAGGCGAGCTAGAGTTTGTTTCCCAGTACTAAATGGAGTTGAATCACATGCAGTTTTTGGTCCTACGAGCAAGCGTTGTTTTCTGTTAAGAAGAGTCACTATTGCGCTCCCATTTTCATACACAGGGCAAAAAGCACTGGCGTCTGTTCCCAGCATGTACAGTGTATTGGACTGAAGAGGATCTACTGTTCTTGTCAGTTTCCTAAGCAGAGTTGAACTAGATATGGCCCCTGTGTGTAGGAAGCACAGTTCTTTTGTTCTGAGCAAGCTCACTGTTCGGACCCCATAGGAAACACAGTTGAGTAGAAGAGTGCTCTTTTATCAAAATCAGAGTGTCTTTCTTGTAAGGCGAGCTAGTGTTTATTTCCCAGTCCTAAATGGAGTTGAATCCCATGCAGGTTCTGGTCCTACGAGCAAGAGTTATTTTCTGATAAGAAGAGTCACTATTTTGCTCCTATTGCCATACACAGTGCAAATAGCACTCGCGTCTGTTCCCAGCAAGTACAGTGTATTGGACTGAAGAGGAGCTACTGTTCTTGTCAGTTTCCAAACAGAGTTGAACTAGATATGGCCAGTGTGTGTAGGAAGCACAGTTCTTTTTTCTGAGCAAGCTCAATGTTCGGACACCATATGAACCACAGTAGAATAGAAGACAGCTCTTTTCTCAAAAGCAGAGTGTGTTTCTTGTAAGGCGAGCTAGCGTTTGTTTCCCAGTCCTAAATGGAGTTGAATCACATGCAGTTTTTGGTCATACAAGCAAGAGTTGTTTTCTGGTAAGGAAAGTCACTATTGCGCTCCCTTTGCCATACACACTGCAAATAGCACTCGCGTCTGTTCCCAGCAAGTACAGTGTATTGAACTGAAGAGGAGCTACCGTTCTTGTCACTTTTCTAAGCAGAGTTGAACTAGATATAGCCCATGTGTGTAGGAAGCACAGTTCTTTTGTTCTCAGCAAGCTCACTGTTCGGACACCATATGAACCACAGTGAAATAGAAGACTGCTCTTTTCTCAAAAGCAGAGTGTGTTTCTTGTAAGGTGAGCTAGCGTTTTTTTCCCAGTCCTAAATGGAGTTGAATCTCATGCAGTTTTTGGTCCTACGAGCAAGAGTTGTTTACTTGTAAGCAAAGTCACTATTGCGCTCCCATTGCCATACACAGTGCAAATAGCACTCGCGTCTGTTCCCAGCAAGTACAGTGTATTGGACTGAAGAGGAGCTACTGTTCTTGTCAGTTTCCTAAGCAGAGTTGAACTAGATATGTCCGGTGTGTGTAGGAAGCACAGTTCTTTTGTTCTGAGTAAGCTCAATGTTCGGACCCCATATGAACCACAGTAGAATAGAAGACTGCTCTTTTCTCAAAAGCAGAGTGTGTTTCTTGTAAGGCGAGCTAGCGTTTGTTTCCCAGTCCTAAATGGAGTTGAATCACATGCAGTTTTTGGTCCTACGAGCAAGAGTTGTTTTCTGGTAAGGAAAGTCACTATTGCGCTCCCTTTGCCATACACAGTGCAAATAGCACTCGCGTCTGTTCCCAGGAAGTACAGTGTAATGGACTGAAGCAGAGCTACTGTTCTTGTCAGTTTGCTAAGCAGAGTTGAACTAGATATGGCCCCTGTGTGTAGGAAGCACAGTTCTTTTGTTCTGAGCACGCTCACTGTTCGGACCACATAGGAAACACAGAAGAGTAGAAGAGTGCTCTTTTCTCAAAAGCAGAGTGTGTTTCTTGTAAGGCGAGCTAGTGTTTTTTCCCCAGTCAGAAATGGAGTTGAATCCCATGCAGTTTTTGTTCCTACGAGGAAGAGGTGTTTTCTGATAAGAAGAGTCACTATTGCGCTCCTATTTCTATACACAGTACAAATAGGTCTCGCGTCTGTTCCCAGCTAGTACAGTGTATTGGACTGAAGAGGAGCTACCGTTCTTGTCAGTTTCCTAAGCAGAGTTGAACTAGATATGGCCCGTGTGTGTAGGAAGCACAGTTCTTTTGTTCTGAGCAAGCTCACTGTTCGGACTCCATAGGAAACACAGTAGAGCAGAAGAGTGCTCTTTTCTCAAAAGCAGAGTGTGTTTCTTGTAAGGCGAGCTAGCGTTTGTTTCCCAGTCCAAAATTGAGTTGAAACACATGCAGTTTATTGTCCTACGAGCAAGAGTTGTTTTCTGGTAAGAAGAGTCACTATTGTGCTCCCATTGTCATACACAGGGCAAATAGCACTGGCGTCTGTTCCCAGCATGTACAGTGTATTGGACTGAAGAGGATCGACTGTTCTTGTCAGTTTCCTTAGCAGAATTGAACTAGATATGGCAGTATTTGTATGAAGCACAGTTCTCTTGTTCTGAGCAAGCTCACTGTTCTGGTCCTCTAGGAAACACAGTAGAGTAGAAGAGTGCTCTTTTCTCAAAAGCAGAGTGTGTTTCTTGTAAGGCGAGCTAGTGTTTGTTTCCCAGTCTTAAATGGAGTTGAATCACATACAGTTTTTGGTCCTACGAGCAAGAGTTGTTTTCTGGTAAGGAAAGTCACTATTGCACTCCCATTGCCATACACAGTTCAAATAGCACTCGTGTCTGTTCCCAGCAAGTACAGTGTATTGGACTGAAGCGGAGCTACTGTTCTTTTCAGTTTCCTAAGCAGAGTTGAACTAGATATGGCCCGTGTGTATAGGAAGCACAGTTCTTTTGTTCTGAGCATGCTCAGTGTTCGGACCCCATATGAACCACAGTAGAATAGAAGACTGCTCTTTCTCAAAAGCAGAGTGTGTTTCTTGTAAGGCGAGCTGGAGTTTGTTTCCCAGTCCTAAATGGAGTTGAATCACATGCAGTTTTTGGTCCTACGAGCAAGAGTTGTTTTCTCGTAAGCAAAGTCACTATTGTCCCATTGCCATACACTGTGCAAATAGCACTCGTGTCTGTTCCCAGCAAGTACAGTGTATTGGACTGAAGAGGAGCTACTGTTCTTGTCAGTTTCCTAAGCAGAGTTGAACTAGATATGGCCCGTGTGTGTAGGAAGCACAGTTCTTTTGTTCTGAGCAAGCTCACTGTTCGGACCACATAGGAAACACAGTAGAGTAGAAGAGTGCTCTTTTCTCAATAGCAGAGTGTGTTTCTTGCAATGCGAGCTAGGGTTTGTTTCCCAGTCCTAAATGGAGTTGAATCCCATGAAGTTTCTGGTCCTACGAGCAAGAGTTGTTTTCTGGTAAGAAGAGTCACTATTGTGCTCCCATTGTCATACACAGGGCAAATAGCACTGGCATCTGTTCCCAGCATGTACACTGTATTGGACTGAAGAGGATCTACTGTTCTTGTCAGTTTCCTAAGCAGAATTGAACTAGATATGGCCGTATTTGTAGGAAGCTCAGTTCTTTTGTTCTGAGCAAACTCACTGCTCTGGCCCTATAGGAGACACAGTAGAGTAGAAGAGTGAGTGCTCTTTTCTCAAAAGCAGAGTGTGTTTCTTGTAAGGCGAGCTAGCATTTGTTTCCCAGTCCTAAATGGAGTTGAATCACATGCAGTTTTTGTTCCTATGTGCAAGAGTTGTTTTCTGGTAAGTAAAGTCACTATTGTGCTCCCATTTCCATACACAGTGCAAATAGCACTCGCATCTGTTCCCAGCAAGTACAGTGTATTGGACTGAAGAGGATCTACTGTTCTTGTCAGTTTCCTAAGCAGAATTGAACTAGATATGGCCGTATTTGTAGGAAGCACAGTTCTTTTGTTCTGAGCAAACTCACTGTTCTTGCCCTATAGCAAACACAGTAGAGTAGAAGAGTGCTCTTTTCTCAAAAGCAGAGTGTGTTTCTAGTAAGGCGAGCTAGCGTTTGTTTCCCAGTTCTAAATGGAGTTGAATCACATCCAGTTTCTGGTCCTACGAGCAAGCGTTGTTTTCTTGTAAGAAGAGTCACTGTTGCCCTCCCATTTTCATACACGGGCAAATAGCACTGGCGTCTGTTCCCAGCATGTACAGTGTATTGGACTGAAGAGGATCTACTCTTCCTGTCAGTTTCCTAAGCAGAGTTGAACTAGATATGGCCCCTGTGTGTAGGAAGCACAGTTCTTTTGTTATGAGCAAGCTCACTGTTCGGACCCCATAGGAAACACAGTTGAGTAGAAGAGTGCTCTTTTATCAAAATCAGAGTGTCTTTCTTGTAAGGCGAGCTAGTGTTTATTTCCCAGTCCTAAATGGAGTTGAATCCCATGCAGTTTCTGGTCCTACGAGCAAGAGTTGTTTTCTGATAAGAAGAGTCACTATTTTGCTCCTATTGCCATACACAGTGCAAATAGCACTCGCGTCTGTTCCCAGCAAGTACAGTGTATTGGACTGAAGAGGAGCTACTGTTCTTGTCAGTTTCCAAACAGAGTTGAACTAGATATGGCCAGTGTGTGTAGGAAGCACAGTTCTTTTTTCTGAGCAAGCTCAATGTTCGGACACCATATGAACCACAGTAGAATAGAAGAGTGCTCTTTTCTCAAAAGCAGAGTGTGTTTCTTGTAAGGCGAGCTAGCGTTTGTTTCCCAGTCCTAAATGGAGTTGAATCACCTGCAGTTTTTGGTCATACAAGCAAGAGTTGTTTTCTGGTAAGGAAAGTCACTATTGCGCTCCCTTTGCCATACACACTGCAAATAGCACTCGCGTCTGTTCCCAGCAAGTACAGTGTATTGAACTGAAGAGGAGCTACTGTTCTTGTCAATTTTCTAAGCAGAGTTGAACTAGATATAGCCCATGTGTGTAGGAAGCACAGTTCTTTTGTTCTCAGCAAGCTCACTGTTCGGACACCATATGAACCACAGTGAAATAGAAGACTGCTCTTTTCTCAAAAGCAGAGTGTGTTTCTTGTAAGGTGAGCTAGCGTTTTTTTCCCAGTCCTAAATGGAGTTGAATCTCATGCAGTTTTTGGTCCTACGAGCAAGAGTTGTTTACTTGTAAGCAAAGTCACTATTGCGCTCCCATTGCCATACACAGTGCAAATAGCACTCGCGTCTGTTCCCAGCAAGTACAGTGTATTGGACTGAAGAGGAGCTACTGTTCTTGTCAGTTTCCTAAGCAGAGTTGAACTAGATATGTCTGGTGTGTGTAGGAAGCACAGTTCTTTTGTTCTGAGTAAGCTCAATGTTCAGACCCCATATGAACCACAGTAGAATAGAAGACTGCTCTTTTCTCAAAAGCAGAGTGTGTTTCTTGTAAGGCGAGCTAGCGTTTGTTTCCCAGTCCTAAATGGAGTTGAATCACATGCAGTTTTTGGTCCTACGAGCAAGAGTTGTTTTCTGGTAAGGAAAGTCACTATTGTGCTCCCTTTGCCATACACAGTGCAAATAGCACTCGCGTCTGTTCCCAGGAAGTACAGTGTAATGGACTGAAGCAGAGCTACTGTTCTTGTCAGTTTGCTGAGCAGAGTTGAACTAGATATGGCCCCTGTGTGTAGGAAGCACAGTTCTTTTGTTCTGAGCACGCTCACTGTTCGGACCACATAGGAAACACAGAAGAGTAGAAGAGTGCTCTTTTCTCAAAAGCAGTGTGTGTTTCTTGTAAGGCGAGCTAGTGTTTTTTCCCCAGTCAGAAATGGAGTTGAATCCCATGCAGTTCTTGTTCCTACGAGGAAGAGGTGTTTTCTGATAAGAAGAGTCACTATTGCGCTCCTATTTCTATACACAGTACAAATAGGACTCGCGTCTGTTCCCAGCTAGTACAGTGTATTGGACTGAAGAGGAGCTACCGTTCTTGTCAGTTTCCTAAGCAGAGTTGAACTAGATATGGCCCGTGTGTGTAGGAAGCACAGTTCTTTTGTTCTGAGCAAGCTCACTGTTGGGACTCCATAGGAAACACAGTAGAGCAGAAGAGTGCTCTTTTCTCAAAAGCAGAGTGTGTTTCTTGTAAGGCGAGCTAGCGTTTGTTTCCCAGTCCTAAATGGAGTTGAATCACATACAGTTTTTGGTCCTACGAGCAAGAGTTGTTTTCTGGTAAGGAAAGTCACTATTGCACTCCCATTGCCATACACAGTTCAAATAGCACTCGTGTCTGTTCCCAGCAAGTACAGTGTATTGGACTGAAGAGGAGCTAATGTTCTTGTCAGTTTCCTAAGCAGAGTTGAAATAGATATGGCCGTATTTGTAGGAAGCACAGTTCTTTTGTTCTGAGCAAACTCAGTGTTCGGACACCATATGAACCACAGTAGAATAGAAGACTGCTCTTTTCTCAAAAGCAGAGTGTGTTTCTTGTAAGGCGAGCTAGAGTTTGTTTCCCAGTACTAAATGGAGTTGAATCACATGCAGTTTTTGGTCCTACGAGCAAGCGTTGTTTTCTGTTAAGAAGAGTCACTATTGCGCTCCCATTTTCATACACAGGGCAAAAAGCACTGGCGTCTGTTCCCAGCATGTACAGTGTATTGGACTGAAGAGGATCTACTGTTCTTGTCAGTTTCCTAAGCAGAGTTGAACTAGATATGGCCCCTGTGTGTAGGAAGCACAGTTCTTTTGTTCTGAGCAAGCTCACTGTTCGGACCCCATAGGAAACACAGTTGAGTAGAAGAGTGCTCTTTTATCAAAATCAGAGTGTCTTTCTTGTAAGGCGAGCTAGTGTTTATTTCCCAGTCCTAAATGGAGTTGAATCCCATGCAGGTTCTGGTCCTACGAGCAAGAGTTATTTTCTGATAAGAAGAGTCACTATTTTGCTCCTATTGCCATACACAGTGCAAATAGCACTCGCGTCTGTTCCCAGCAAGTACAGTGTATTGGACTGAAGAGGAGCTACTGTTCTTGTCAGTTTCCAAACAGAGTTGAACTAGATATGGCCAGTGTGTGTAGGAAGCACAGTTCTTTTTTCTGAGCAAGCTCAATGTTCGGACACCATATGAACCACAGTAGAATACAAGACAGCTCTTTTCTCAAAAGCAGAGTGTGTTTCTTGTAAGGCGAGCTAGCGTTTGTTTCCCAGTCCTAAATGGAGTTGAATCACATGCAGTTTTTGGTCCTACGAGCAAGAGTTGTTTTCTGGTAAGGAAAGTCACTATTGCGCTCCCTTTGCCATACACAGTGCAAATAGCACTCGCGTCTGTTCCCAGGAAGTACAGTGTAATGGACTGAAATAGAGCTACTGTTCTTGTCAGTTTGCTAAGCAGAATTGAACTAGATATGGCCCCTGTGTGTAGGAAGCACAGTTCTTTTGTTCTGAGCACGCTCACTGTTCGGACCACATAGGAAACACAGAAGAGTAGAAGAGTGCTCTTTTCTCAAAAGCAGAGTGTGTTTCTTGTAAGGCGAGCTAGTGTTTTTTCCCCAGTCAGAAATGGAGTTGAATCCCATGCAGTTTTTGTTCCTACGAGGAAGAGGTGTTTTCTGATAAGAAGTGTCACTATTGCGCTCCTATTGCCATACACAGTACAAATAGGACTCGCGTCTGTTCCCAGCTAGTACAGTGTATTGGACTGAAGAGGAGCTACCGTTCTTGTCAGTTTCCTAAGCAGAGTTGAACTAGATATGGCCCGTGTGTGTAGGAAGCACAGTTCTTTTGTTCTGAGCAAGCTCACTGTTCGGACCCCATAGGAAACACAGTAGAGCAGAAGAGTGCTCTTTTCTCAAAAGCAGAGTGTGTTTCTTGTAAGGCGAGCTAGCGTTTGTTTCCCAGTCCTAAATAGAGTTGAAACACATGCAGTTTATTGTCCTACGAGCAAGAGTTGTTTTCTTGTAAGAAGAGTCACTATTGTGCTCCCATTGTCATACACAGGGCAAACAGCACTGGCGTCTGTTCCCAGCATGTACAGTGTATTGGACTGAAGAGGATCGACTGTTCTTGTCAGTTTCCTTAGCAGAATTGAACTAGATATGGCAGTATTTGTATGAAGCACAGTTCTTTTGTTCTGAGCAAGCTCACTGTTCTGGTCCTCTAGGAAACACAGTAGAGTAGAAGAGTGCTCTTTTCTCAAAAGCAGAGTGTGTTTCTTGTATGGCGAGCTAGTGTTTGTTTCCCAGTCAGAAATGGAGTTGAATCCCATGCAGTTTCTGGTCCTACGAGCAAGAGTTGTTTTCTGGTAAGAAGAGTCACTATTACGCTCCCTTTGTCATACACAGGGCAAAAAGCACTGGCGTCTGTTCCCAGCAAGTACAGTGTATTGGACTGAAGCGGAGCTACTGTTCTTGTCAGTTTCCTAAGCAGAGCTGAACTAGATTTGGCCCCTGTTTGTAGGAAGCACAGTTCTTTTGTTCTGAGCAAGCTCAATGTTCGGACCCCATAGAAAACACATTAGAGTAGAAGAGTGCTCTTTTCTCAAAAGCAGAGTGTGTTTCTTGTAAGGCGAGCTAGTGTTTGTTTCCCAGTCTTAAATGGAGTTGAATCACATACAGTTTTTGGTCCTACGAGCAAGAGTTGTTTTCTGGTAAGGAAAGTCACTATTGCACTCCCATTGCCATACACAGTTCAAATAGCACTCGTGTCTGTTCCCAGCAAGTACAGTGTATTGGACTGAAGAGGAGCTACTGTTCTTGTCAGTTTCCTAAGCAGAGTTGAAATAGATATGGCCGTATTTGTAGGAAGCACAGTTCTTTTGTTCTGAGCAAGCTCACTCTTCTGGCCCTATAGTAAACACAGTAGAGTAGAAGAGTGCTCTTTTCTCAAAAGCAGAGTGTGTTTCTTTAAGGCGAGCTAGCGTTTGTTTCCCAGTCCTAAATGGAGTTGAATCCCATGCAGTTTCTGGTCCTATGAGCAAGAGTTGTTTTCTGATAAGAAGGGTCACTATTGCCTCCTATTGACAAACACAGTGCAAATAGCACTCTTATCTGTTCCCAGCAAGTACAGTGTATTGGACTGAAGCGGAGCTACTGTTCTTGTCAGTTTCCTAAGCAGAGGTGAACTAGATATGGCCCCTGTGTGTAGGAAGCACAGTTCTTTTGTTCTGAGCAAGCTCACTTTTCGGACCCCATAGGATACACAGTCGAGTAGAAGAGTGCTCTTTTCTCAAAAGCAGAGTGTGTTTTTTGTAAGGCGAGTTAGCGTTTGTTTCCCAGTCCTAAATGGAGTTGAATCACATGCAGTTTTTGGTCCTACGACCAAGAGTTGTTTTCTGGTAAGGAAAGTCACTATTGCGCTCCCATTGTCATACACAGGGCAAATAGCTCTGGCATCTGTTCACAGCATGTAAAGTGTATTGGACTGAACAGGAGCTACTGTTCTTTTCAGTTTCCTAAGCAGAATTGAACTTGATATGGCAGTATTTGTAGGAAGCACAGTTCTTTTGTTCTGAGCAAGCTCACTCTTCTGGCCCTATAGTAAACACAGTAGAGTAGAAGAGTGCTCTTTTCTCAAAAGCAGAGTGTGTTTCTTGTAAGGCGAGCTACCGTTTGTTTCCCAGTCCTAAATGGAGTTGAATCACATGCAGTTTTTGGTCCTACGAGCAAGAGTTGTTTTCTGGTAATAAAGTCACTATTGTGCTCCCATTGCCATACACAGTGCAAATAGCACTCGCATCTGTTCCCAGCAAGTACAGTGTATTGGACTGAAGCAGAGCTACTGTTCTTGTCAGTTTCCTAAGCAGAGTTGAACTAGATATGGCCGTGTGTGTAGGAAGCACAGTTCTTTTGTTCTGAGCAAGCTCACTGTTTGGACCCCATAGGAAACACAGTAGAGTAGAAGAGTGCTCTTTTCTCAAAATCAGAGAGTCTTTCTCGTAAGGCGAGCTAGTGTTTGTTTCCCAGTCAGAAATGGAGTTGAATCCCATGCAGTTTCTTGTCCAATGAGTAAGAGTTGTTTTCTGATAAGAAGAGTCACTATTGTCTCCTATTGCCATACACAGTGCAAATAGCACTCGCCTCTGTTCCCAGCAAGTACAGTGTATTGGACTGAAGAGGAGCTACTGTTCTTGTCAGTTTCCTAAGCAGAGTTGAACTAGATATGGTCCGTGTGTAGGAAGCACAGTTCTTTTGTTCTGAGCAAGCTCACTCCTCGGACCCCATAGGAAACACAGTAGTGTAGACGAGTGCTCTTTACTCAAAAGCAGAGTGTGGTTCTTGTAAGGCGAGCTAGCATTTGTTTCCCAATCCTAAATGGAGATGAATCACATGCAGTTTCTGGTCCTACGAGCAAGAGTTGATTTCTGGTAAGGAAAGTCACTATTGCGCTCCCATTGCCATACACAGTGCAAATAGCACTCGCGTCTGTTCCCAGCAAGTACAGTGTATTGGACTGAAGAGGAGCTACTGTTCTCGTCAGTTTTCTAAGCAGAGTTGAACTAGATATGGACCGTGTGTGTAGGAAGCACAGTTCTTTTTTTCTGAGCAAGCTCAATGTTCGGACCCCATAGGAAACACAGTAGAGTAGAAGAATGCTCTTTTCTCAAAAGCAGAGTGTGTTTCTCGTAAGGCAAGCTAGCGTTTTTTTCCCAGTCCTAAATGGAGTTGAATCACATGCAGTTTTTGTTCCTACGAGCAAGAGTTGTTTTCTGGTAATAAAGTGACTGTTGCGCTCCAATTGCCATAAACAGTGTAAATAGCACTCGTATCTGTTCCCAGCAAGTACAGTGTATTGGACTGAAGCGGAGCTACTGTTCTTGTCAGTTTCCTAAGCAGAGGTGAACTAGATATGGCCCCTGTGTGTAGGAAGCACAGTTCTTTTGTTCTGAGCAAGCTCATTTTTCGCACCCCATAGGATACACAGTCGAGTAGAAGAGTGCTCTTTTCTCAAAAGCAGACTGTGTTTCTTGTTAGGCGAGCTAGCGTTTGTTTTCCAGTCCTAAATGGAGTTGAATCACATGCAATTTCTTGTCCTACGAGCAAGAGTTGTTTTCTGGTAATAAGAGTCACTATTGCGCTCCCATTGCCATACACAGGACAAATAGCTCTGGCATCTGTTCACAGCATGTACAGTGTATTGGACTGAACAGGAGCTACTGTTCTTGTCAGTTTCCTAAGCAGAGTTGAACTAGATATGGACCGTGTGTGTAGGAAGCACAGTTCTTTTGTTCTGCGAATGCTCACTGTTCTGGCCTTATAGGAAACACATTAGAGTAGAATACTGCTCTTTTCTCAAAAGCAGAGTGTGTTTCTTTTAAGTCGAGCTAGCGTTTGTTTCCCAGTCCTAAATGGAGTTGAATCCCATGCAGTTTCTGGTCCTACCAGCAAGAGTTCTTTTCTGGTAAGAAGAGTCACTATTGTGCTCCCATTGTCATACACAAGGCAAATAGCACTGGGGTCTAATCCCAGCAAGTACAGTGTATTGGACTGAAGAGGATCTACCTTTCTTGTCAGTTTCCTAAGCAGAGTTGAACTAGATAAGGCGGTATTTGTAGGAAGCACAGTTCTTTTGTTCTGAGCAAACTCACTGTTCTGGCCCTATAATAAACAAAGTAGAGTAGAAGAGTCCTCTTTTCTCAAAAGCAGAGTGTGTTTCTTGTAAGGCGAGCTAGCGTTTGTTTCCCAGGCCTAAATGGAGTTGAATCACATGCAGTTTCTTGTCCTACGAGCAAGAGTTGTTTTCTGGTAAGATGAGTCACTATTGTGCTTCCCTTGTCATACACAGGGCAAATAGCACTGGCGTCTGTTCCCAGCATGTACAGTGTATTGGACTGAAGAGGATCTACTGTTCTTGTCAGTTTCCTAAGCAGAATTGAACTAGATATGGCCATATTTGTAGGAAGCACAGTTCTTTTGTTCTGAGCAAACTCACTGTTCTGGCCCTATAGGAAACACAGTAGAGTAGAAGAGTGCTCTTTTCTCAAAAGCAGAGTGTGTTTCTTGTAAGGCGAGCTAGCGTTTGTTTCCCAGTGCTAAATGGAGTTGAATCACATGCAGTTTCTTGTCCTAAGAGCAAGAGTTGTTTTCTGGTAAGGAAAGTCACTATTGTGCTCCCATTGCCATACACAGTGCAAATAGCACTCGCGTCTGTTCCCAGCAAGTACAGTGTATTGGACTGAAGCGGAGCTACTGTTCTTGTCAGTTAACTAAGCAGAGATGAACTAGATATGGCCCATGTGTATAGGAAGCGCAGTTCTTTTGTTCTGAGCAAGCTCACTGTTCGGATCCCATAGGATACAGAGTAGAGTAGAAGAGTGCTCTTTTCTCAAAAGCAGAGTGTGCTCCTTCTAAGGCGAGCTAGCGTTTGTTTCCCAGTACTAAATGGAGTTGAATCACATGCAGTTTCTTGTCCTACGAGCAAGAGTTTTTTTCTGGTAAGAAGAGTCACTATTGTGCTCCCATTGCCATACACAGTGCAAATAGCACTCGCGTCTGTTCCCAGCAAGTACAGTGTATTGGACTGAAGCAGAGCTACTGTTCTTGTCAGTTTCCTAAGCAGAGTTGAACTAGATATTGCCCATGTGTATAGGAAGCACAGTTCTTTTATTCTGAGCAAGCTCACTGTTCTGGCCCTATAGGAAACACAGTAGAGTAGAAGAGTGCTCTTTTCTCAAAAGCAGAGTGTGTTTCTTGTAAGGCGAGCTAGCATTTGTTTCAAAGTCCTAAATGGAGTTGAATCACATGCAGTCTTCTGTCCTACGAGCAAGAGTTGTTTTCTGGTAAGAAGAGTCACTATTGTGCTCCCATTGTCATACCCAGGGAAAATAGCACTGGCGTCTGTTCCCAGCATGTACAGTTTATTGGACTGAAGAGGACCTACTTTTCTTGTCACTTTCCTAAGCAGAATTGAACTAGATAAGGCGGTATTTGTAGGAAGCACAGTTCTTTTTTTCTGAGCAAACTCACTGTTCTGGCCCTATAGGAAACACAGTAGAGTAGAAGAGTCCTCTTTTCTCAAAAGCAGAGTGTGTTTCTTGTAAGGTGAGCTAGCGTTTGTTTCCCAGTCCTAAATGGAGTTGAATCACTTAGAGTTTTTGGTCCTTTGACCAAGAGATGTTTTCTGGTAAGGAAAGTCACTATTGCGCTCCCATTGCCATACACAGTGCAAAAAGCACTCACGTCTGTTCCCAGCAAGAACAGTGTATTGGAATGAAGAGGAGCTACTGTTCTTCTCAGTTTCCAAAACAGAGTTGAACTAGATATGGCCCGTGTGTGTTGGAAAAACAGTTCTTTTGTTCTGAGCAAGCTCACTGTTCGGACTTCATAGGAAACACAGTCGAGTATAAGAGTGCACTTTTCTCAAAAGCAGAGTGTGTTTCTTGTAAGGCGAGCTAGCGTTTGTTTCCCAGTCCTAAATGGAGTTGAATCACATGCAGTTTCTTGTCCTACGAGCAAGAGTTGTTTTCTGGTAAGAAGAGTCACTATTGCGCTCCCATTGTCATACACAGGGCAAATAGCACTGGCGTATGTTCCCAGCATGTACAGTATATTGGACTGAAGAGGATCTACTGTTCTTGTCAGTTTCCTAAGCAGAATTGAACTAGATATGGCCGTATTTGTAGGAAGCACAGTTCTTTTGTTCTGAGCAAACTCACTGTTCTGGCCATATAGGAAACACAGTAGAGTAGAAGAGTGCTCTTTTCTCAAAAGCAGAGTGTGTTTCTTGTAAGGTGAGCTAGCGTTTTTTTCCCAGTCCTAAATGGAGTTGAATCACATGCAGTTTTTGGTCCTACGAGCAAGAGTTGTTTTCTGGTAAGGAAAGTCACTATTGCGCTCCCATTGCCATACACAGTGCAAATAGCACTCGTGTCTGTCCCAGCAAGTACAGTGAATTGGACTGAAGCAGAGCTAATGTTCTTGTCAGTTTCCTAAGCAGAGTTGAACTAGATATGGCCCCTGTGTGTAGGAAGCACAGTTCTTTTGTTCTGAGCAAGCTCACTGTTCAGACCCCATAGGAAACACAGTCGAGGAGAAGAGTGCTCTTTTCTCAAAATCAGAGTGTCTTTCTTGTAAGGCAAGCTAGCGTTTATTTCCCATTCCTAAATGGAGTTGAATCACATCCAGTTTTTGGTCCTACGCGAAAGAGTTGTTTTCTGGTAAGGAAAGTCACTATTGTGCTCCCATTGCCATACACAGTGCAAATAGCACCCTCGTCTGTTCCCAGCAAGTGAAGTGTATTGGACTGAAGTGGAGCTACTGTTCTTGTCAGTTTCCTAAGCAGAGTTGAACTGGATATGGCCCATGTGTGTAGGAAGCACAGTTCTTTTCTTCTGAGCAAGCTCACTGTTCGGACACCATAGGAAACACAGTAGAGTAGAAGAGTGCTCTTTTCTCAAAAGCAGAGTGTGTTTCTTGTAAGGTGAGCTAGCGTTTGTTTCCCAGTCCTAAATGGAGTTGAATCACATGCATTTTCTGGTCCTACGAGCAAGAGTTGTTTTCTGGTAAGGAAAGTCACTATTGCGCTCTCATTGCCATACACAGTGCAAATAGCACTCGCGTCAGTTCCCAGCAAGTGCAGTGTATTGGACTGAAGAAGAGCTACTGTTCTTGTCAGTTTCCTAAGCAGAGTTGAACTAGATATGGCCCATGTGTGTAGGAAACACAGTTCTTTTGTTCTGATCAAACTCTCTGTACGGACCTCATAAGAAACACAGTAGAGTAGAAGACTGCTCTTTTCTCAAAAGCAGAGTGTGTTTCTTGTAAGGCGAGCTAGCGTTTGTTTCCCAATCATAAATGGAGATGAATCACATGCAGTTGCTTGTCCTTCAAGTAAGAGATGTTTTCTAGTAAGAAGAGTCACTATTGCGCTCCCATTGTCATACACAGGGCAAATAGCACTGGCGTCTGTTCCCACCATGTACAGTGTATTGGACTGAAGAGCATCTACTGTTCTTCTCAGTTTCCTAAGCAGAGTTGAACTAGATATGGCCCGTGTGTGTAGGAAGCACAGTACTTTTGTTCTGAGATTGCTCACTGTTCCAGCCTTATAGCAAAGACATTAGTGTAGAAGAGTGCTCCTTTCTCAAAAGCAGAGTGTGTTTCTTGTAAGTCAAGCTAGCGTTTGTTTCCAAGTCCTAAATGGAGTTGAATCACATGCCGTTTCTGGTCCTACGAGCAAGAGTTGTTATATGGTAAGAAGAGTCACTATTGTGCTTCCATTGTCATAAACGGGGCAAATAGCACTGGCATCTGTTCCCACTAAGTACAGTGTATTGGAATGAAGAGGAGCTGCTGTTCTTGTCAGTTTCCAAAGCATAATTGAACTAGATATGGCCCGTGTGTGTAGGAATCACAGTTCTTTTGTTCTGAGCAAGCTCACTGTTCGGATCCCATAGGATACACAGTCGAGTAGAAGAGTGCTCTTTCTCAAAAGCAGAGTGTGTTCCTTGTAAGGCGAGCTAGCGTTAGCTTCCCAGTCCTAAATGGAGTTGAATCACATGCAGTTTCTTGTCCTACGAGCAAGAGTTGTTTTCTGGTAAGAAGAATAACTATTGTGCTCCCATTGCCATACACAGTGCAAATAGCACTCGAGTCTCTTCCCAGTAAGTACAGTGTATTGGACTGAAGCGGAGCTACTGTTCTTGTCAGTTTCCTAAGCAGAGTTGAACTAGATATGGCCCATGTGTATAGGAAGCACAGTTCTTTTATTCTGAGCAAGCTCACTGTTCGGATTCCATAGGATACACAGTAGAGAAGAAGAGTGCTCTTTTCTAAAAAGCAGAGTGTGTTTCTTGTAAGGCGAGCTAGCATTTGTTTCCCAGTCCTAAATGGAGTTGAATCACATGCAGTTTCTTGTCCTACGAGCAAGAGTTGTTTTCTGGTAAGAAGAGTCACTATTGCGCTCCCATTATCATACACAGGGCAAATAGCACTGGCGTCTGTTCCCAGCATGTACAGTGTATTGGACTGAAGAGGACCTACTGTTCTTGTCACTTTCCTGAGCAGAATTGAACTAGATAAGGCGGTATTTGTAGGAAGCACAGTTCTTTTTTTCTGAGCAAACTCACTGTTCTGGCCCTATAGGAAACACAGTAGAGTAGAAGAATGGTCTTTTCTCAAAAGCAGAGTGTGTTTCTTGTAAGGCGAGCTAGCGTTTGTTTCCCAGTCCTAAATGGAGTTGAATCACATGCAGTTTCTTGTCCTACGAGCAAGAGTTGTTTTCTGGTAAGGAAAGTCACTATTGCGCTCCCATTGCCATACACAGTCCAAATATCATTCGCGTCTGTTCCCAGCAAGTACAGTGTATTGGACTAAAGCGGAGCTACTGTTCTTGTCAGTTTCCTAAGCAGAGTTGAACTAGATATGGCCCATGTGTGTAGGAAGCACAGTTCTTTTCTTCTGAGAATGCTCACTGTTCTGGCCTTATAGGAAAGACATTAGGGTAGAAGAGTGCTCTTTTCTCAAAAGCAGAGTGTGTTTCTTGTAAGGCGAGCTAGTGTTTGTTTCCCAATCCTAAATGGAGATGAATCCCATGCAGTTTCTGGTCCTATGAGCAAGAGTTGTTTTCTGAAAAGAAGAGTCACTATTGCGCTCCTATTGCCATACACAGTGCCAATAGCACTCGCGTCTGTACCCAGCAAGTACAGTGTATTGGACTGAAGAGGAGCTACAGTTCCTGTCAGTTTCATAAGCAGAGTTGAACTAGATATGGCCCGTGTGTGTAGGAAGCACAGTTTTTTTGTTCTGAGCAAGCTCACTGTTCAGACCCCATAGGAAACACAGTAGAGAAGAGGGGTCTTTTCTCAAAAGCAGAGTGTGTTTCTTGTAAGGCGAGCTAGCTTTTGTTTCCCAATCCCATATGGAGATGAATCACATGCAGTTTCTGGTCCTACGAGCAAGAGTTGTTTTCTGGTAAGAAGAGTCACTATTGCGCTCCCATTGCCATACACAGTGCAAATAGCACTTGTGTCTGTTCCCAGCAAGTACAGTGTATTGGACTGAAGAGGAGCTACTGTTCTGGTCAGTTTCCAAAGCAGAGTTGAACTAGATATGGCCCGTGTGTGTAGGAATCACAGTTCTTTTGTTCTGAGCAAGCTCACTGTTCGGACCCCATAGGAAACACAGTAGAGTAGAAGAGTGCTCTTTTCTCAAAAGCAGAGTGTGTTTCTTGCAAGGCGAGCTAGCGTTTGTTTCCCATTCCTAAATGGAGTTAAATCACATGCAGTTTCTGGTCCTACGAGCAAGAGTTGTTTTCTGGTAAGAAGAGTCACTATTGCGCTCCCATTGTCATACACAGGGCAAATAGCACTGGCGTCTGTTCCCAGCAAGTACAGTGTATTGGACTGAAGCGGAGCTACTCTTCATGTCAGTTTCCTAAGCATAGTTGAACTAGATATGGCCCCTGTGTGTAGGAAGCACAGTTCTTTTGTTCTGAGCAAGCTCACTCTTCGGACCCCATTGGAAACACAGTACAGTAGAAGAGTGCTCTTTTCTCAAAAGCAGAGTATGTTTCTTGTAAGATGAGCTAGCGTTTGTTTCCCAGTCCTAAATGGAGTTGAATCACATGCAGTTTTTGGTCCTACGAACAAGAGTTTTTTCTCGTAAGGAAAGTCACTATTGCTTTCCCATTGCCATACACAGTGCTAATAGCACTCGCGTCTGTTCCCAGCAAGTACAGTGTATTGGACTGAAGAGGATCTACTGTTCTTGTCAGTTTCCTAAGCAGAATTGAACTAGATATGGCCGTATTTATAGGAAGCACAGTTCTTTTGTTCTGAGCAAGCTCACTGTTCGGATCCCATAGGATACACAGTAGAGTAGAAGAGTGCTCTTTTCTCAAAAGCAGAGTGTGTTTCTTGTAAGGCGAGCTAGCGTTTGTTTCCCAACCCTAAATGGAGTTGAATCACATGCAGTTTCTGGTCCTACGAGCAAGAGTTGTTTTCTGGTAAGAAGAGTCACTATTGCGCTCCCATTGTCATTAACGGGGGAAATAGCACTGGCATCTGTGTACAGATGTATTGGACTGAATAGGATCTGCTGTTCTTGTCAGTTTCCTAAGCATAATTGAACTAGATATGGCCCGTGTGTGTAGGAAGCACAGTTCTTTTGTTCTGAGCAAGCTCACTGTTCGGACCCCATAGGAAACACAGTAGAGTAGAGGAGTGCTCTTTTCTCAAAAGCAGAGTGTGTTTCTTGTAAGGTGAGCTAGTGTTTGTTTCCCAATCAGAAATGGAGTTGATTCACATCCAGTTTTTGGTCCTACGAGCAAGAGTTGTTTTCTGGTAAGGAAAGTCACTATTGTGGTCCCAATGCCATACACAGTGCAAATAGCACTCGCGTCTGTTCCCAGCAAGAACAGTGTATTGGACTGAAGAGGAGCTACTGTTCTTGTCAGTTTCCTAAGCATAGTTGAACTAGATATGGCCCCTGTGTGTAGGAAGCACAGTTCTTTTGTTCTGAGCAAGCTCACTGTTCGGACCCCTTAGGAAACACAGTAGAGTAGAAGAGTGCTCTTTTGTCAAAAGCAGAGTGTGTTTCTTGCAAGGCAAGCTAGCATTTGTTTCCAAGTCCTAAATGGAGTTGAATCACATGCAGTTTTTGGTTGTACGACCAAGAGTTGTTTTCTGGTAAGGAAAGTGTCTATTGCGCTCCCATTTCCATACACAGTGCAAATAGCACTCGCTTCTGTTCCCAGCAAGTACAGTGTATTGGACTGAAGCGGAGCTACTGTTCTTGTCAGTTTCCTAAGCAGAATTGAACTAGATATGGCCGTATTTGTAGGAAGCACAGTTCTTTTGTTCTGAGCAAACTCACTGTTCTGGCCATATAGGAATCACAGTAGAGTAGAAGAGTGCACTTTTCTCAAAAGCAGAGTGTGTTTCTTGTAAGGCGAGCTAGCGTTTGTTTCCCAATCCGAAATGGAGTTGAATCACATGCAGTTTCTGGTCCTACGAGCAAGAGTTTTTTTCTGGTAAGACGAGTCACTATTGTGCTCCCATTGTCATACACAGGGCAAATAGCACTGGCATCTGTTCCCAGCATGTACAGTGTATCGGACTGAAGAGGATCTACTGTTCTTGTCAGTTTCCTAAGCAGAGTTGAACTAGATATGGACCGTGTGTGTAGGAAGCACAGTTCTTTTGTTCTGCGAATGCTCACTGTTCTGGCCCTATAGGAAGCACATTAGAGTAGAAAACTGCTCTTTTCTCAAAAGCAGAGTGTGCTTCTTGTAAGTCGAGCTAGCGTTTGTTTCCCAGTCCTAAATGGAGTTGAATCCCATGCAGTTTCTGGTCCTACCAGCAAGAGTTCTTTTCTGGTAAGAAGAGTCACTATTGTGCTCTCATTGTCATACACAAGGCAAATAGCACTGGTGTCTAATCCCAGCAAGTACAGTGTATTGGACTGAAGAGGATCTACCTTTCTTGTCAGTTTCCGAAGCAGAGTTGAACTAGATATGGCCCATGTGTGTAGGAAGCACAGTTCTTTTGTTCTGAGCAAGCTCACTTTTCGGACCCCATAGGAAACACAGTAGAGTAGAAGAGTGCTCTTTTCTCAAAAACAGAGTGTGTTTCTGGTAAGGCAAGCTAGCATTTGTTTCCCTGTCCTAAATGGAGTTGAATCACATCCTGTTTTTGGTCTTACGAGCAAGAGTTGTTTTCTGGTAAGGAAAGTCACTATTGCGCTCCCATTGCCATACACAGTGCAAATAGCACTCGCGTCTGTTCACAGCAAGTGCAGTGTATTGGACTGAAGAAGAGCTACTGTTCTTGTCAGTTTCCTAAGCAGAGTTGAACTAGATATGGCCCATGTGTGTAGGAAACACAGTTCTTTTGTTCTGAGCAAGCTCTCTGTACGGACCTCATAAGAAACACAGTAGAGTAGAAGACTGCTCTTTTCTCAAAAGCAGAGTGTGTTTCTTGTAAGGCGAGCTAGCGTTTGTTTCCCAATCCTAAATGGAGATGAATCACATGCAGTTGCTTGTCCTTTAAGTAAGAGATGTTTTCTAGTAAGAAGAGTCACTATTGTGCTCCCATTGTCATACACAGGGCAAATAGCACTGGCGTCTGTTCCCAGCATGTACAGTGTATTGGACTGCAGAGCATCTACTGTTCTTCTCAGTTTCCTAAGCAGAGTTGAACTAGATATGGCCCGTGTGTGTAGGAAGCACAGTTCTTTTGTTCTGAGATTGCTCACTGTTCCAGCCTTATAGGAAAAACATTAGAGTAGAAGAGTGCTCCTTTCTCAAAAGCAGAGTGTGTTTCTTGTAAGTCAAGCTAGCGTTTGTTTCTAAGTCCTAAATGGAGTTGAATCACATGCAGTTTCTGGTCCTACGAGCAAGAGTTGTTATCTTGTAAGAAGAGTCACTATTGCGCTTCCATTGTCATAAACGGGGCAAATAGCACTGGCATCTGTTCCCACCAAGTACAGTGTATTGGAATGAAGAGGAGCTACTGTTCTTGTCAGTTTCCTAAGCATAATTGAACTAGATATGGCCCGTGTGTGTAGGAAGCACAGTTCTTTTGTTCTGAGCAAGCTCACTGTTCGGACCCCATAGGAAACACAGTAGAGTAGAGGAGTGCTCCTTTCTCAAAACCAGAGTGTGTTTCTTGTAAGGCAAGCTAGCATTTGTTTCCCAGTCCTAAATGGAGTTGAATCACATCCTGTTTTTGGTCCTACGAGCAAGAGTTGTTTTCTGGTAATAAAGTCACTGTTGCGCTCCCATTGCCATACACAGTATAAATAGCACTCGCATCTGTTCACAGCAAGTACAGTGTATTGGACTGAAGCGGAGCTACTGTTCTTGTCAGTTTCCTAAGCAGAATTGAACTAGATATGGCCCCTGTGTGTAGGAAGCACAGTTCTTTTGTTCTGAGAATGCTCACTGTTCAGGCCCTATAGGAAACACATTAGAGTAGAAGAGTGCTCTTTTCTCAAAAGCAGAGTGTGTTTCTTGTAATGCGAGCTAGCGATTGTTTCCCAATCCTAAATGGAGATGAATCACATGCAGTTTCTGGTCCTAGGAGCAAGAGTTGTTTTCTGGTAAGAAGAGTCACTATTGCGCTCCCATTGTGATACTAGGGCAAATAGCACTGGCGTCTGTTCCCAGCATGTACAGTGTATTGCACTGAAGAGGAGCTACTGTTCATGTCAGTTTCCTAAGCAGAGTTGAACTATATATGGCCCGTGTGTGTAGGAAGCACAGTTCTTTTGTTCTGAGAATGCTCACTGTTCGGGCACCATAGGAAACACAGTAGAGTAGAAGAGTGCTCTTTTCTCAAAAGCAGAGTGTGTTCCTTGTAAGGCGAGCTAGTGTTTGTTTCCCAGTCCTAAATGGAGTTGAATCACATGCAGTTTTTGGTCCTACGACCAAGAGATGTTTTCTGGTAAGGAAAGTCACTATTGCTCTCCCATTGCCATACACAGTGCAAATAGCACTCGCGTCTGTTCCCAGCAAGAACAGTGTATTGGACTGAAGAGGAGCTACTGTTCTTGTCAGTTTCCAAAGCGGAGTTGAACTAGATATGGCCCGTGTGTGTAAGAATAACAGTTCTTTTGTTCTGAGCAAGCTCACTGTTCGGACCCCATAGGAAACACAGTCGAGTGGAAGAGTGCACTTTTCTCAAAAGCAGAGTGTGTTTCTTATAAGGCGAGCTAGCGTTTGTTTCCCAGTCCTAAATGGAGTTGAATCACATGCAGTTTCTTGTCCTACGAGCAAGAGTTGTTTTCTGGTAAGAAGAGTCACTATTGCGCTCCCCTTGTCATACACAGGGCAAATAGCACTGGCGTCTGTTCCCAGCATGTACAGTGTATTGAACTGAAGAGGATCTACTGTTCTTGTCAGTTTCCTAAGCAGAGTTGAACTAGATATGGACCGTGTGTGTAGGAAGCACAGTTCTTTTGTTCTGCGAAAGCTCACTGTTCTGGCCTTATAGGAAACACATTAGAGTAGAATACTGCTCTTTTCTCAAAAGCAGAGTGTGTTTCTTTTAAGTCGAGCTAGCGTTTGTTTCCCAGTCCTAAATGGAGTTGAATCCCATGCAGTTTCTGGTCCTACCAGCAAGAGTTCTTTTCTGGTAAGAAGAGTCACTATTGTGCTCCCATTGTCATACACAAGGCAAATAGCACTGGGGTCTAATCCCAGCAAGTACAGTGTATTGGACTGAAGAGGATCTACCTTTCTTGTCAGTTTCCTAAGCAGAGTTGAACTAGATAAGGCGGTATTTGTAGGAAGCACAGTTCTTTTGTTCTGAGCAAACTCACTGTTCTGGCCCTATAATAAACAAAGTAGAGTAGAAGAGTCCTCTTTTCTCAAAAGCAGAGTGTGTTTCTTGTAAGGCGAGCTAGCGTTTGTTTCCCAGGCCTAAATGGAGTTGAATCACATGCAGTTTCTTGTCCTACGAGCAAGAGTTGTTTTCTGGTAAGATGAGTCACTATTGTGCTTCCCTTGTCATACACAGGGCAAATAGCACTGGCGTCTGTTCCCAGCATGTACAGTGTATTGGACTGAAGAGGATCTACTGTTCTTGTCAGTTTCCTAAGCAGAATTGAACTAGATATGGCCATATTTGTAGGAAGCACAGTTCTTTTGTTCTGAGCAAACTCACTGTTCTGGCCCTATAGGAAACACAGTAGAGTAGAAGAGTGCTCTTTTCTCAAAAGCAGAGTGTGTTTCTTGTAAGGCGAGCTAGCGTTTGTTTCCCAGTGCTAAATGGAGTTGAATCACATGCAGTTTCTTGTCCTAAGAGCAAGAGTTGTTTTCTGGTAAGGAAAGTCACTATTGTGCTCCCATTGCCATACACAGTGCAAATAGCACTCGCGTCTGTTCCCAGCAAGTACAGTGTATTGGACTGAAGCGGAGCTACTGTTCTTGTCAGTTAACTAAGCAGAGATGAACTAGATATGGCCCATGTGTATAGGAAGCGCAGTTCTTTTGTTCTGAGCAAGCTCACTGTTCGGATCCCATAGGATACAGAGTAGAGTAGAAGAGTGCTCTTTTCTCAAAAGCAGAGTGTGCTCCTTCTAAGGTGAGCTAGCGTTTGTTTCCCAGTCCTAAATGGAGTTGAATCACATGCAGTTTCTTGTCCTACGAGCAAGAGTTTTTTTCTGGTAAGAAGAGTCACTATTGTGCTCCCATTGCCATACACAGTGCAAATAGCACTCGCGTCTGTTCCCAGCAAGTACAGTGTATTGGACTGAAGCAGAGCTACTGTTCTTGTCAGTTTCCTAAGCAGAGTTGAACTAGATATTGCCCATGTGTATAGGAAGCACAGTTCTTTTATTCTGAGCAAGCTCACTGTTCTGGCCCTATAGGAAACACAGTAGAGTAGAAGAGTGCTCTTTTCTCAAAAGCAGAGTGTGTTTCTTGTAAGGCGAGCTAGCATTTGTTTCAAAGTCCTAAATGGAGTTGAATCACATGCAGTCTTCTGTCCTACGAGCAAGAGTTGTTTTCTGGTAAGAAGAGTCACTATTGTGCTCCCATTGTCATACCCAGGGCAAATAGCACTGGCGTCTGTTCCCAGCATGTACAGTTTATTGGACTGAAGAGGACCTACTTTTCTTGTCACTTTCCTAAGCAGAATTGAACTAGATAAGGCGGTATTTGTAGGAAGCACAGTTCTTTTTTTCTGAGCAAACTCACTGTTCTGGCCCTATAGGAAACACAGTAGAGTAGAAGAGTCCTCTTTTCTCAAAAGCAGAGTGTGTTTCTTGTAAGGTGAGCTAGCGTTTGTTTCCCAGTCCTAAATGGAGTTGAATCACTTAGAGTTTTTGGTCCTTTGACCAAGAGATGTTTTCTGGTAAGGAAAGTCACTATTGCGCTCCCATTGCCATACACAGTGCAAAAAGCACTCACGTCTGTTCCCAGCAAGAACAGTGTATTGGAATGAAGAGGAGCTACTGTTCTTCTCAGTTTCCAAAGCAGAGTTGAACTAGATATGGCCCGTGTGTGTAGGAAGCACAGTTTTTTTGTTCTGAGCAAGCTCACTGTTCGGACTTCATAGGAAACACAGTCGAGTATAAGAGTGCACTTTTCTCAAAAGCAGAGTGTGTTTCTTGTAAGGCGAGCTAGCGTTTGTTTCCCAGTCCTAAATGGAGTTGAATCACATGCAGTTTCTTGTCCTACGAGCAAGAGTTGTTTTCCGGTAAGAAGAGTCACTATTGCGCTCCCATTGTCATACACAGGGCAAATAGCACTGGCGTATGTTCCCAGCATGTACAGTATATTGGACTGAAGAGGATCTACTGTTCTTGTCAGTTTCCTAAGCAGAATTGAACTAGATATGGCCATATTTGTAGGAAGCACAGTTCTTTTGTTCTGAGCAAACTCACTGTTCTGGCCATATAGGAAACACAGTAGAGTAGAAGAGTGCTCTTTTCTCAAAAGCAGAGTGTGTTTCTTGTAAGGTGAGCTAGCGTTTTTTTCCCAGTCCTAAATGGAGTTGAATCACATGCAGTTTTTGGTCCTACGAGCAAGAGTTGTTTTCTGGTAAGGAAAGTCACTATTGCGCTCCCATTGCCATACACAGTGCAAATAGCACTCGTGTCTGTCCCAGCAAGTACAGTGAATTGGACTGAAGCGGAGCTAATGTTCTTGTCAGTTTCCTAAGCAGAGTTGAACTAGATATGGCCCCTGTGTGTAGGAAGCACAGTTCTTTTGTTCTGAGCAAGCTCACTGTTCGGACCCCATAGGAAACACAGTCGAGGAGAAGAGTGCTCTTTTCTCAAAATCAGAGTGTCTTTCTTGTAAGGCAAGCTAGCGTTTATTTCCCATTCCTAAATGGAGTTGAATCACATCCAGTTTTTGGTCCTACGCGAAAGAGTTGTTTTCTGGTAAGGAAAGTCACTATTGTGCTCCCATTGCCATACACAGTGCAAATAGCACCCTCGTCTGTTCCCAGCAAGTGAAGTGTATTGGACTGAAGCGGAGCTACTGTTCTTGTCAGTTTCCTAAGCAGAGTTGAACTGGATATGGCCCATGTGTGTAGGAAGCACAGTTCTTTTCTTCTGAGCAAGCTCACTGTTCGGACACCATAGGAAACACAGTAGAGTAGAAGAGTGCTCTTTTCTCAAAAGCAGAGTGTGTTTCTTGTAAGGTGAGCTAGCGTTTGTTTCCCAGTCCTAAATGGAGTTGAATCACATGCATTTTCTGGTCCTACGAGCAAGAGTTGTTTTCTGGTAAGGAAAGTCACTATTGCGCTCTCATTGCCATACACAGTGCAAATAGCACTCGCGTCAGTTCCCAGCAAGTGCAGTGTATTGGACTGAAGAAGAGCTACTGTTCTTGTCAGTTTCCTAAGCAGAGTTGAACTAGATATGGCCCATGTGTGTAGGAAACACAGTTCTTTTGTTCTGATCAAACTCTCTGTACGGACCTCATAAGAAACACAGTAGAGTAGAAGACTGCTCTTTTCTCAAAAGCAGAGTGTGTTTCTTGTAAGGCGAGCTAGCGTTTGTTTCCCAATCATAAATGGAGATGAATCACATGCAGTTGCTTGTCCTTCAAGTAAGAGATGTTTTCTAGTAAGAAGAGTCACTATTGCGCTCCCATTGTCATACACAGGGCAAATAGCACTGGCGTCTGTTCCCACCATGTACAGTGTATTGGACTGAAGAGCATCTACTGTTCTTCTCAGTTTCCTAAGCAGAGTTGAACTAGATATGGCCCGTGTGTGTAGGAAGCACAGTTCTTTTGTTCTGAGATTGCTCACTGTTCCAGCCTTATAGCAAAGACATTAGTGTAGAAGAGTGCTCTTTTCTCAAAAGCAGAGTGTGTTTCTTGTAAGTCAAGCTAGCGTTTGTTTCCAAGTCCTAAATGGAGTTGAATCACATGCCGTTTCTGGTCCTACGAGCAAGAGTTGTTATATGGTAAGAAGAGTCACTATTGCGCTTCCATTGTCATAAACGGGGCAAATAGCACTGGCATCTGTTCCCACTAAGTACAGTGTATTGGAATGAAGAGGAGCTGCTGTTCTTGTCAGTTTCCAAAGCATAATTGAACTAGATATGGCCCGTGTGTGTAGGAAGCACAGTTCTTTTGTTCTGAGCAAGCTCACTGTTCGGATCCCATAGGATACACAGTAGAGTAGAAGAGTGCTCTTTTCTCAAAAGCAGAGTGTGTTCCTTGTAAGGCGAGCTAGCGTTAGCTTCCCAGTCCTAAATGGAGTTGAATCACATGCAGTTTCTTGTCCTACGAGCAAGAGTTGTTTTCTGGTAAGAAGAATAACTATTGTGCTCCCATTGCCATACACAGTGCAAATAGCACTAGAGTCTCTTCCCAGTAAGTACAGTGTATTGGACTGAAGCGGAGCTACTGTTCTTGTCAGTTTCCTAAGCAGAGTTGAACTAGATATGGCCCATGTGTATAGGAAGCACAGTTCTTTTATTCTGAGCAAGCTCACTGTTCGGATTCCATAGGATACACAGTAGAGAAGAAGAGTGCTCTTTTCTAAAAAGCAGAGTGTGTTTCTTGTAAGGCGAGCTAGCATTTGTTTCCCAGTCCTAAATGGAGTTGAATCACATGCAGTTTCTTGTCCTACGAGCAAGAGTTGTTTTCTGGTAAGAAGAGTCACTATTGCGCTCCCATTGTCATACACAGGGCAAATAGCACTGGCGTCTGTTCCCAGCAAGTACAGTGTATTGGACTGAAGCGGAGCTACTCTTCATGTCAGTTTCCTAAGCATAGTTGAACTAGATATGGCCCCTGTGTGTAGGAAGCACAGTTCTTTTGTTCTGAGCAAGCTCACTCTTCGGACCCCATTGGAAACACAGTAGAGTAGAAGAGTGCTCTTTTCTCAAAAGCAGAGTATGTTTCTTGTAAGATGAGCTAGCGTTTGTTTCCCAGTCCTAAATGGAGTTGAATCACATGCAGTTTTTGGTCCTACGAACAAGAGTTTTTTTCTCGTAAGGAAAGTCACTATTGCTTTCCCATTGCCATACACAGTGCTAATAGCACTCGCGTCTGTTCCCAGCAAGTACAGTGTATTGGACTGAAGAGGATCTACTGTTCTTGTCAGTTTCCTAAGCAGAATTGAACTAGATATGGCCGTATTTATAGGAAGCACAGTTCTTTTGTTCTGAGCAAGCTCACTGTTCGGATCCCATAGGATACACAGTAGAGTAGAAGAGTGCTCTTTTCTCAAAAGCAGAGTGTGTTTCTTGTAAGGCGAGCTAGCGTTTGTTTCCCAACCCTAAATGGAGTTGAATCACATGCAGTTTCTGGTCCTACGAGCAAGAGTTGTTTTCTGGTAAGAAGAGTCACTATTGCGCTCCCATTGTCATTAACGGGGGAAATAGCACTGGCATCTGTGTACAGATGTATTGGACTGAATAGGATCTGCTGTTCTTGTCAGTTTCCTAAGCATAATTGAACTAGATATGGCCCGTGTGTGTAGGAAGCACAGTTCTTTTGTTCTGAGCAAGCTCACTGTTCGGACCCCATAGGAAACACAGTAGAGTAGAGGAGTGCTCTTTTCTCAAAAGCAGAGTGTGTTTCTTGTAAGGTGAGCTAGTGTTTGTTTCCCAATCAGAAATGGAGTTGATTCACATCCAGTTTTTGGTCCTACGAGCAAGAGTTGTTTTCTGGTAAGGAAAGTCACTATTGTGGTCCCAATGCCATACACAGTGCAAATAGCACTCGCGTCTGTTCCCAGCAACAACAGTGTATTGGACTGAAGAGGAGCTACTGTTCTTGTCAGTTTCCTAAGCATAGTTGAACTAGATATGGCCCCTGTGTGTAGGAAGCACAGTTCTTTTGTTCTGAGCAAGCTCACTGTTCGGACCCCATAGGAAACACAGTAGAGTAGAAGAGTGCTCTTTTGTCAAAAGCAGAGTGTGTTTCTTGCAAGGCAAGCTAGCATTTGTTTCCCAGTCCTAAATGGAGTTGAATCACATGCAGTTTTTGGTTGTACGACCAAGAGTTGTTTTCTGGTAAGGAAAGTGTCTATTGTGCTCCCATTTCCATACACAGTGCAAATAGCACTCGCTTCTGTTCCCAGCAAGTACAGTGTATTGGACTGAAGCGGAGCTACTGTTCTTGTCAGTTTCCTAAGCAGAATTGAACTAGATATGGCCGTATTTGTAGGAAGCACAGTTCTTTTGTTCTGAGCAAACTCACTGTTCTGGCCATATAGGAATCACAGTAGAGTAGAAGAGTGCACTTTTCTCAAAAGCAGAGTGTGTTTCTTGTAAGGCGAGCTAGCGTTTGTTTCCCAATCCGAAATGGAGTTGAATCACATGCAGTTTCTGGTCCTACGAGCAAGAGTTTTTTTCTGGTAAGACGAGTCACTATTGTGCTCCCATTGTCATACACAGGGCAAATAGCACTGGCATCTGTTCCCAGCATGTACAGTGTATCGGACTGAAGAGGATCTACTGTTCTTGTCAGTTTCCTAAGCAGAGTTGAACTAGATATGGACCGTGTGTGTAGGAAGCACAGTTCTTTTGTTCTGCGAATGCTCACTGTTCTGGCCCTATAGGAAGCACATTAGAGTAGAAAACTGCTCTTTTCTCAAAAGCAGAGTGTGCTTCTTGTAAGTCGAGCTAGCGTTTGTTTCCCAGTCCTAAATGGAGTTGAATCCCATGCAGTTTCTGGTCCTACCAGCAAGAGTTCTTTTCTGGTAAGAAGAGTCACTATTGTGCTCTCATTGTCATACACAAGGCAAATAGACTGGCGTCTAATCCCAGCAAGTACAGTGTATTGGACTGAAGAGGATCTACCTTTCTTGTCAGTTTCCTAAGCAGAGTTGAACTAGATATGGCCCATGTGTGTAGGAAGCACAGTTCTTTTGTTCTGAGCAAGCTCACTTTTCGGACCCCATAGGAAACACAGTAGAGTAGAAGAGTGCTCTTTTCTCAAAAGCAGAGTGTGTTTCTGGTAAGGCAAGCTAGCATTTGTTTCCCTGTCCTAAATGGAGTTGAATCACATCCTGTTTTTGGTCTTACGAGCAAGAGTTGTTTTCTGGTAAGGAAAGTCACTATTGCGCTCCCATTGCCATACACAGTGCAAATAGCACTCGCGTCTGTTCACAGCAAGTGCAGTGTATTGGACTGAAGAAGAGCTACTGTTCTTGTCAGTTTCCTAAGCAGAGTTGAACTAGATATGGCCCATGTGTGTAGGAAACACAGTTCTTTTGTTCTGAGCAAGCTCTCTGTACGGACCTCATAAGAAACACAGTAGAGTAGAAGACTGCTCTTTTCTCAAAAGCAGAGTGTGTTTCTTGTAAGGCGAGCTAGCGTTTGTTTCCCAATCCTAAATGGAGATGAATCACATGCAGTTGCTTGTCCTTCAAGTAAGAGATGTTTTCTAGTAAGAAGAGTCACTATTGTGCTCCCATTGTCATACACAGGGCAAATAGCACTGGCGTCTGTTCCCAGCATGTACAGTGTATTGGACTGCAGAGCATCTACTGTTCTTCTCAGTTTCCTAAGCAGAGTTGAACTAGATATGGCCCGTGTGTGTAGGAAGCACAGTTCTTTTGTTCTGAGATTGCTCACTGTTCCAGCCTTATAGGAAAAACATTAGAGTAGAAGAGTGCTCCTTTCTCAAAAGCAGAGTGTGTTTCTTGTAAGTCAAGCTAGCGTTTGTTTCTAAGTCCTAAATGGAGTTGAATCACATGCAGTTTCTGGTCCTACGAGCAAGAGTTGTTATCTGGTAAGAAGAGTCACTATTGCGCTTCCATTGTCATAAACGGGGCAAATAGCACTGGCATCTGTTCCCACCAAGTACAGTGTATTGGAATGAAGAGGAGCTACTGTTCTTGTCAGTTTCCTAAGCATAATTGAACTAGATATGGCCCGTGTGTGTAGGAAGCACAGTTCTTTTGTTCTGAGCAAGCTCACTGTTCGGACCCCATAGGAAACACAGTAGAGTAGAGGAGTGCTCCTTTCTCAAAACCAGAGTGTGTTTCTTGTAAGGCTAGCTAGCATTTGTTTCCCAGTCCTAAATTGAGTTGAATCACATCCTGTTTTTGGTCCTACGAGCAAGAGTTGTTTTCTGGTAATAAAGTCACTGTTGCGCTCCCATTGCCATACACAGTATAAATAGCACTCGCATCTGTTCACAGCAAGTACAGTGTATTGGACTGAAGCGGAGCTACTGTTCTTGTCAGTTTCCTAAGCAGAATTGAACTAGATATGGCCCCTGTGTGTAGGAAGCACAGTTCTTTTGTTCTGAGAATGCTCACTGTTCAGGCCCTATAGGAAACACATTAGAGTAGAAGAGTGCTCTTTTCTCAAAAGCAGAGTGTGTTTCTTGTAATGCGAGCTAGCGATTGTTTCCCAATCCTAAATGGAGATGAATCACATGCAGTTTCTGGTCCTAGGAGCAAGAGTTGTTTTCTGGTAAGAAGAGTCACTATTGCGCTCCCATTGTGATACTAGGGCAAATAGCACTGGCGTCTGTTCCCAGCATGTACAGTGTATTGGACTGAAGAGGAGCTACTGTTCATGTCAGTTTCCTAAGCAGAGTTGAACTATATATGGCCCGTGTGTGTAGGAAGCACAGTTCTTTTGTTCTGAGAATGCTCACTGTTCGGGCACCATAGGAAACACAGTAGAGTAGAAGAGTGCTCTTTTCTCAAAAGCAGAGTGTGTTCCTTGTAAGGCGAGCTAGCGTTTGTTTCCCAGTCCTAAATGGAGTTGAATCGCATGCAGTTTTTGGTCCTACGACCAAGAGATGTTTTCTGGTAAGGAAAGTCACTATTGCTCTCCCATTGCCATACACAGTGCAAATAGCACTCGCGTCTGTTCCCAGCAAGAACAGTGTATTGGACTGAAGAGGAGCTACTGTTCTTGTCAGTTTCCAAAGCGGAGTTGAACTAGATATGGCCCGTGTGTGTAAGAATAACAGTTCTTTTGTTCTGAGCAAGCTGACTGTTCGGACCCCATAGGAAACACAGTCGAGTGGAAGAGTGCACTTTTCTCAAAAGCAGAGTGTGTTTCTTATAAGGCGAGCTAGCGTTTGTTTCCCAGTCCTAAATGGAGTTGAATCACATGCAGTTTCTTGTCCTACGAGCAAGAGTTGTTTTCTGGTAAGAAGAGTCACTATTGCGCTCCCCTTGTCATACACAGGGCAAATAGCACTGGCGTCTGTTCCCAGCATGTACAGTGTATTGAACTGAAGAGGATCTACTGTTCTTGTCAGTTTCCTAAGCAGAGTTGAACTAGATATGGACCGTGTGTGTAGGAAGCACAGTTCTTTTGTTCTGCGAATGCTCACTGCTCTGGCCTTATAGGAAACACATTAGAGTAGAATACTGCTCTTTTCTCAAAAGCAGAGTGTGTTTCTTTTAAGTCGAGCTAGCGTTTGTTTCCCAGTCCTAAATGGAGTTGAATCCCATGCAGTTTCTGGTCCTACCAGCAAGAGTTCTTTTCTGGTAAGAAGAGTCACTATTGTGCTCCCATTGTCATACACAAGGCAAATAGCACTGGGGTCTAATCCCAGCAAGTACAGTGTATTGGACTGAAGAGGATCTACCTTTCTTGTCAGTTTCCTAAGCAGAGTTGAACTAGATAAGGCGGTATTTGTAGGAAGCACAGTTCTTTTGTTCTGAGCAAACTCACTGTTCTGGCCCTATAATAAACAAAGTAGAGTAGAAGAGTCCTCTTTTCTCAAAAGCAGAGTGTGTTTCTTGTAAGGCGAGCTAGCGTTTGTTTCCCAGGCCTAAATGGAGTTGAATCACATGCAGTTTCTTGTCCTACGAGCAAGAGTTGTTTTCTGGTAAGATGAGTCACTATTGTGCTTCCCTTGTCATACACAGGGCAAATAGCACTGGCGTCTGTTCCCAGCATGTACAGTGTATTGGACTGAAGAGGATCTACTGTTCTTGTCAGTTTCCTAAGCAGAATTGAACTAGATATGGCCATATTTGTAGGAAGCACAGTTCTTTTGTTCTGAGCAAACTCACTGTTCTGGCCCTATAGGAAACACAGTAGAGTAGAAGAGTGCTCTTTTCTCAAAAGCAGAGTGTGTTTCTTGTAAGGCGAGCTAGCGTTTGTTTCCCAGTGCTAAATGGAGTTGAATCACATGCAGTTTCTTGTCCTAAGAGCAAGAGTTGTTTTCTGGTAAGGAAAGTCACTATTGTGCTCCCATTGCCATACACAGTGCAAATAGCACTCGCGTCTGTTCCCAGCAAGTACAGTGTATTGGACTGAAGCGGAGCTACTGTTCTTGTCAGTTAACTAAGCAGAGATGAACTAGATATGGCCCATGTGTATAGGAAGCCCAGTTCTTTTGTTCTGAGCAAGCTCACTGTTCGGATCCCATAGGATACAGAGTAGAGTAGAAGAGTGCTCTTTTCTCAAAAGCAGAGTGTGCTCCTTCTAAGGCAAGCTAGCGTTTGTTTCCCAGTCCTAAATGGAGTTGAATCACATGCAGTTGCTTGTCCTTCAAGTAAGAGATGTTTTCTAGTAAGAAGAGTCACTATTGCGCTCCCATTGTCATACACAGGGCAAATAGCACTGGCGTCTGTTCCCACCATGTACAGTGTATTGGACTGAAGAGCATCTACTGTTCTTCTCAGTTTCCTAAGCAGAGTTGAACTAGATATGGCCCGTGTGTGTAGGAAGCACAGTTCTTTTGTTCTGAGATTGCTCACTGTTCCAGCCTTATAGCAAAGACATTAGTGTAGAAGAGTGCTCCTTTCTCAAAAGCAGAGTGTGTTTCTTGTAAGTCAAGCTAGCGTTTGTTTCCAAGTCCTAAATGGAGTTGAATCACATGCCGTTTCTGGTCCTACGAGCAAGAGTTGTTATATGGTAAGAAGAGTCACTATTGCGCTTCCATTGTCATAAACGGGGCAAATAGCACTGGCATCTGTTCCCACTAAGTACAGTGTATTGGAATGAAGAGGAGCTGCTGTTCTTGTCAGTTTCCAAAGCATAATTGAACTAGATATGGCCCGTGTGTGTAGGAAGCACAGTTCTTTTGTTCTGAGCAAGCTCACTGTTCGGATCCCATAGGATACACAGTAGAGTAGAAGAGTGCTCTTTTCTCAAAAGCAGAGTGTGTTCCTTGTAAGGCGAGCTAGCGTTAGCTTCCCAGTCCTAAATGGAGTTGAATCACATGCAGTTTCTTGTCCTACGAGCAAGAGTTGTTTTCTGGTAAGAAGAATAACTATTGTGCTCCCATTCCCATACACAGTGCAAATAGCACTCGAGTCTCTTCCCAGTAAGTACAGTGTATTGGACTGAAGCGGAGCTACTGTTCTTGTCAGTTTCCTAAGCAGAGTTGAACTAGATATGGCCCATGTGTATAGGAAGCACAGTTCTTTTATTCTGAGCAAGCTCACTGTTCGGATTCCATAGGATACACAGTAGAGAAGAAGAGTGCTCTTTTCTAAAAAGCAGAGTGTGTTTCTTGTAAGGCGAGCTAGCATTTGTTTCCCAGTCCTAAATGGAGTTGAATCACATGCAGTTTCTTGTCCTACGAGCAAGAGTTGTTTTCTGGTAAGAAGAGTCACTATTGCGCTCCCATTGTCATACACAGGGCAAATAGCACTGGCGTCTGTTCCCAGCAAGTACAGTGTATTGGACTGAAGCGGAGGCTACTCTTCATGTCAGTTTCCTAAGCATAGTTGAACTAGATATGGCCCCTGTGTGTAGGAAGCACAGTTCTTTTGTTCTGAGCAAGCTCACTCTTCGGACCCCATTGGAAACACAGTAGAGTAGAAGAGTGCTCTTTTCTCAAAAGCAGAGTATGTTTCTTGTAAGATGAGCTAGCGTTTGTTTCCCAGTCCTAAATGGAGTTGAATCACATGCAGTTTTTGGTCCTACGAACAAGAGTTTTTTTCTCGTAAGGAAAGTCACTATTGCTTTCCCATTGCCATTCACAGTGCTAATAGCACTCGCGTCTGTTCCCAGCAAGTACAGTGTATTGGACTGAAGAGGATCTACTGTTCTTGTCAGTTTCCTAAGCAGAATTGAACTAGATATGGCCGTATTTATAGGAAGCACAGTTCTTTTGTTCTGAGCAAGCTCACTGTTCGGATCCCCATAGGATACACAGTAGAGTAGAAGAGTGCTCTTTTCTCAAAAGCAGAGTGTGTTTCTTGTAAGGCGAGCTAGCGTTTGTTTTCCCAACCCTAAATGGAGTTGAATCACATGCAGTTTCTGGTCCTACGAGCAAGAGTTGTTTTCTGGTAAGAAGAGTCACTATTGCGCTCCCCATTGTCATTAACGGGGGAAATAGCACTGGCATCTGTGTACAGATGTATTGGACTGAATAGGATCTGCTGTTCTTGTCAGTTTCCTAAGCATAATTGAACTAGATATGGCCCGTGTGTGTAGGAAGCACAGTTCTTTTGTTCTGAGCAAGCTCACTGTTCGGACCCCATAGGAAACACAGTAGAGTAGAGGAGTGCTCTTTTCTCAAAAGCAGAGTGTGTTTCTTGTAAGGTGAGCTAGTGTTTGTTTCCCAATCAGAAATGGAGTTGATTCACATCCAGTTTTTGGTCCTACGAGCAAGAGTTGTTTTCTGGTAAGGAAAGTCACTATTGTGGTCCCAATGCCATACACAGTGCAAATAGCACTCGCGTCTGTTCCCAGCAAGAACAGTGTATTGGACTGAAGAGGAGCTACTGTTCTTGTCAGTTTCCTAAGCATAGTTGAACTAGATATGGCCCCTGTGTGTAGGAAGCACAGTTCTTTTGTTCTGAGCAAGCTCACTGTTCGGACCCCATAGGGAAACACAGTAGAGTAGAAGAGTGCTCTTTTGTCAAAAGCAGAGTGTGTTTCTTGCAAGGCAAGCTAGCATTTGTTTCCCAGTCCTAAATGGAGTTGAATCACATGCAGTTTTTGGTTGTACGACCAAGAGTTGTTTTCTGGTAAGGAAAGTGTCTATTGCGCTCCCATTTCCATACACAGTGCAAATAGCACTCGCTTCTGTTCCCAGCAAGTACAGTGTATTGGACTGAAGCGGAGCTACTGTTCTTGTCAGTTTCCTAAGCAGAGTTGAACTAGATATGGCCGTATTTGTAGGAAGCACAGTTCTTTTGTTCTGAGCAAACTCACTGTTCTGGCCATATAGGAATCACAGTAGAGTAGAAGAGTGCACTTTTCTCAAAAGCAGAGTGTGTTTCTTGTAAGGCGAGCTAGCGTTTGTTTCCCAATCCGAAATGGAGTTGAATCACATGCAGTTTCTGGTCCTACGAGCAAGAGTTTTTTTCTGGTAAGACGAGTCACTATTGTGCTCCCATTGTCATACACAGGGCAAATAGCACTGGCATCTGTTCCAGCATGTACAGTGTATCGGACTGAAGAGGATCTACTGTTTCTTGTCAGTTTCCTAAGCAGAGTTGAACTAGATATGGACCGTGTGTGTAGGAAGCACAGTTCTTTTGTTCTGCGAATGCTCACTGTTCTGGCCCTATAGGAAGCACATTAGAGTAGAAAACTGCTCTTTTCTCAAAAGCAGAGTGTGCTTCTTGTAAGTCGAGCTAGCGTTTGTTTCCCAGTCCTAAATGGAGTTGAATCCCATGCAGTTTCTGGTCCTACCAGCAAGAGTTCTTGTCTGGTAAGAAGAGTCCACTATTGTGCTCTCATTGTCATACACAAGGCAAATAGCACTGGCGTCTAATCCCAGCAAGTACAGTGTATTGGACTGAAGAGGATCTACCTTTCTTGTCAGTTTCCGAAGCAGAGTTGAACTAGATATGGCCCATGTGTATGAAGCACAGTTCTTTTGTTCTGAGCAAGCTCACTTTTCGGACCCCATAGGAAACACAGTAGAGTAGAAGAGTGCTCTTTTCTCAAAAGCAGAGTGTGTTTCTGGTAAGGCAAGCTAGCATTTGTTTCCCTGTCCTAAATGGAGTTGAATCACATCCTGTTTTTGGTCTTACGAGCAAGAGTTGTTTTCTGGTAAGGAAAGTCACTATTGCGCTCCCATTGCCATACACAGTGCAAATAGCACTCGCGTCTGTTCACAGCAAGTGCAGTGTATTGGACTGAAGAAGAGCTACTGTTCTTGTCAGTTTCCTAAGCAGAGTTGAACTAGATATGGCCCATGTGTGTAGGAAACACAGTTCTTTTGTTCTGAGCAAGCTCTCTGTACGGACCTCATAAGAAACACAGTAGAGTAGAAGACTGCTCTTTTCTCAAAAGCAGAGTGTGTTTCTTGTAAGGCGAGCTAGCGTTTGTTTCCCAATCCTAAATGGAGATGAATCACATGCAGTTGCTTGTCCTTCAAGTAAGAGATGTTTTCTAGTAAGAAGAGTCACTATTGTGCTCCCATTGTCATACACAGGGCAAATAGCACTGGCGTCTGTTCCCAGCATGTACAGTGTATTGGACTGCAGAGCATCTACTGTTCTTCTCAGTTTCCTAAGCAGAGTTGAACTAGATATGGCCCGTGTGTGTAGGAAGCACAGTTCTTTTGTTCTGAGATTGCTCACTGTTCCAGCCTTATAGGAAAAACATTAGAGTAGAAGAGTGCTCCTTTCTCAAAAGCAGAGTGTGTTTCTTGTAAGTCAAGCTAGCGTTTGTTTCTAAGTCCTAAATGGAGTTGAATCACATGCAGTTTCTTGGTCCTACGAGCAAGAGTTGTTATCTGGTAAGAAGAGTCACTATTGCGCTTCCATTGTCATAAACGGGGCAAATAGCACTGGCATCTGTTCCCACCAAGTACAGTGTATTGGAATGAAGAGGAGCTACTGTTCTTGTCAGTTTCCTAAGCATAATTGAACTAGATATGGCCCGTGTGTGTAGGAAGCACAGTTCTTTTGTTCTGAGCAAGCTCACTGTTCGGACCCCATAGGAAACACAGTAGAGTAGAGGAGTGCTCCTTTCTCAAAACCAGAGTGTGTTTCTTGTAAGGCTAGCTAGCATTTGTTTCCCAGTCCTAAATTGAGTTGAATCACATCCTGTTTTTGGTCCTACGAGCAAGAGTTGTTTTCTGGTAATAAAGTCACTGTTGCGCTCCCATTGCCATACACAGTATAAATAGCACTCGCATCTGTTCACAGCAAGTACAGTGTATTGGACTGAAGCGGAGCTACTGTTCTTGTCAGTTTCCTAAGCAGAATTGAACTAGATATGGCCCCTGTGTGTAGGAAGCACAGTTCTTTTGTTCTGAGAATGCTCACTGTTCAGGCCCTATAGGAAACACATTAGAGTAGAAGAGTGCTCTTTTCTCAAAAGCAGAGTGTGTTTCTTGTAATGCGAGCTAGCGATTGTTTCCCAATCCTAAATGGAGATGAATCACATGCAGTTTCTGGTCCTAGGAGCAAGAGTTGTTTTCTGGTAAGAAGAGTCACTATTGCGCTCCCATTGTGATACTAGGGCAAATAGCACTGGCGTCTGTTCCCAGCATGTACAGTGTATTGGACTGAAGAGGAGCTACTGTTCATGTCAGTTTCCTAAGCAGAGTTGAACTATATATGGCCCGTGTGTGTAGGAAGCACAGTTCTTTTGTTCTGAGAATGCTCACTGTTCGGGCACCATAGGAAACACAGTAGAGTAGAAGAGTGCTCTTTTCTCAAAAGCAGAGTGTGTTCCTTGTAAGGCGAGCTAGCGTTTGTTTCCCAGTCCTAAATGGAGTTGAATCGCATGCAGTTTTTGGTCCTACGACCAAGAGATGTTTTCTGGTAAGGAAAGTCACTATTGCTCTCCCATTGCCATACACAGTGCAAATAGCACTCGCGTCTGTTCCCAGCAAGAACAGTGTATTGGACTGAAGAGGAGCTACTGTTCTTGTCAGTTTCCAAAGCGGAGTTGAACTAGATATGGCCCGTGTGTGTAAGAATAACAGTTCTTTTGTTCTGAGCAAGCTGACTGTTCGGACCCCATAGGAAACACAGTCGAGTGGAAGAGTGCACTTTTCTCAAAAGCAGAGTGTGTTTCTTATAAGGCGAGCTAGCGTTTGTTTCCCAGTCCTAAATGGAGTTGAATCACATGCAGTTTCTTGTCCTACGAGCAAGAGTTGTTTTCTGGTAAGAAGAGTCACTATTGCGCTCCCCTTGTCATACACAGGGCAAATAGCACTGGCGTCTGTTCCCAGCATGTACAGTGTATTGAACTGAAGAGGATCTACTGTTCTTGTCAGTTTCCTAAGCAGAGTTGAACTAGATATGGACCGTGTGTGTAGGAAGCACAGTTCTTTTGTTCTGCGAATGCTCACTGTTCTGGCCTTATAGGAAACACATTAGAGTAGAATACTGCTCTTTTCTCAAAAGCAGAGTGTGTTTCTTTTAAGTCGAGCTAGCGTTTGTTTCCCAGTCCTAAATGGAGTTGAATCTCATGCAGTTTCTTGTCCTACGAGCAAGAGTTGTTTTCTGGTAAGATGAGTCACTATTGTGCTTCCCTTGTCATACACAGGGCAAATAGCACTGGCGTCTGTTCCCAGCATGTACAGTGTATTGGACTGAAGCAGAGCTACTGTTCTTGTCAGTTTCCTAAGCAGAGTTGAACTAGATATTGCCCATGTGTATAGGAAGCACAGTTCTTTTATTCTGAGCAAGCTCACTGTTCTGGCCCTATAGGAAACACAGTAGAGTAGAAGAGTGCTCTTTTCTCAAAAGCAGAGTGTGTTTCTTGTAAGGCGAGCTAGCATTTGTTTCAAAGTCCTAAATGGAGTTGAATCACATGCAGTCTTCTGTCCTACGAGCAAGAGTTGTTTTCTGGTAAGAAGAGTCACTATTGTGCTCCCATTGTCATACCCAGGGCAAATAGCACTGGCGTCTGTTCCCAGCATGTACAGTTTATTGGACTGAAGAGGACCTACTTTTCTTGTCACTTTCCTAAGCAGAATTGAACTAGATAAGGCGGTATTTGTAGGAAGCACAGTTCTTTTTTTCTGAGCAAACTCACTGTTCTGGCCCTATAGGAAACACAGTAGAGTAGAAGAGTCCTCTTTTCTCAAAAGCAGAGTGTGTTTCTTGTAAGGTGAGCTAGCGTTTGTTTCCCAGTCCTAAATGGAGTTGAATCACTTAGAGTTTTTGGTCCTTTGACCAAGAGATGTTTTCTGGTAAGGAAAGTCACTATTGCGCTCCCATTGCCATACACAGTGCAAAAAGCACTCATGTCTGTTCCCAGCAAGAACAGTGTATTGGAATGAAGAGGAGCTACTGTTCTTCTCAGTTTCCAAAGCAGAGTTGAACTAGATATGGCCCGTGTGTGTTGGAAAAACAGTTCTTTTGTTCTGAGCAAGCTCACTGTTCGGACTTCATAGGAAACACAGCCGAGTATAAGAGTGCACTTTTCTCAAAAGCAGAGTGTGTTTCTTGTAAGGCGAGCTAGCGTTTGTTTCCCAGTCCTAAATGGAGTTGAATCACATGCAGTTTCTTGTCCTACGAGCAAGAGTTGTTTTCTGGTAAGAAGAGTCACTATTGCGCTCCCATTGTCATACACAGGGCAAATAGCACTGGCGTATGTTCCCAGCATGTACAGTATATTGGACTGAAGAGGATCTACTGTTCTTGTCAGTTTCCTAAGCAGAATTGAACTAGATATGGCCGTATTTGTAGGAAGCACAGTTCTTTTGTTCTGAGCAAACTCACTGTTCTGGCCATATAGGAAACACAGTAGAGTAGAAGAGTGCTCTTTTCTCAAAAGCAGAGTGTGTTTCTTGTAAGGTGAGCTAGCGTTTTTTTCCCAGTCCTAAATGGAGTTGAATCACATGCAGTTTTTGATCCTACGAGCAAGAGTTGTTTTCTGGTAAGGAAAGTCACTATTGCGCTCCCATTGCCATACACAGTGCAAATAGCACTCGTGTCTGTCCCAGCAAGTACAGTGAATTGGACTGAAGCGGAGCTAATGTTCTTGTCAGTTTCCTAAGCAGAGTTGAACTAGATATGGCCCCTGTGTGTAGGAAGCACAGTTCTTTTGTTCTGAGCAAGCTCACTGTTCGGACCCCATAGGAAACACAGTCGAGGAGAAGAGTGCTCTTTTCTCAAAATCAGAGTGTCTTTCTTGTAAGGCAAGCTAGCGTTTATTTCCCATTCCTAAATGGAGTTGAATCACATCCAGTTTTTGGTCCTACGCGAAAGAGTTGTTTTCTGGTAAGGAAAGTCACTATTGTGCTCCCATTGCCATACACAGTGCAAATAGCACCCTCGTCTGTTCCCAGCAAGTGAAGTGTATTGGACTGAAGCGGAGCTACTGTTCTTGTCAGTTTCCTAAGCAGAGTTGAACTGGATATGGCCCATGTGTGTAGGAAGCACAGTTCTTTTCTTCTGAGCAAGCTCACTGTTCGGACACCATAGGAAACACAGTAGAGTAGAAGAGTGCTCTTTTCTCAAAAGCAGAGTGTGTTTCTTGTAAGGTGAGCTAGCGTTTGTTTCCCAGTCCTAAATGGAGTTGAATCACATGCATTTTCTGGTCCTACGAGCAAGAGTTGTTTTCTGGTAAGGAAAGTCACTATTGCGCTCTCATTGCCATACACAGTGCAAATAGCACTCGCGTCAGTTCCCAGCAAGTGCAGTGTATTGGACTGAAGAAGAGCTACTGTTCTTGTCAGTTTCCTAAGCAGAGTTGAACTAGATATGGCCCATGTGTGTAGGAAACACAGTTCTTTTGTTCTGATCAAACTCTCTGTACGGACCTCATAAGAAACACAGTAGAGTAGAAGACTGCTCTTTTCTCAAAAGCAGAGTGTGTTTCTTGTAAGGCGAGCTAGCGTTTGTTTCCCAATCATAAATGGAGATGAATCACATGCAGTTGCTTGTCCTTCAAGTAAGAGATGTTTTCTAGTAAGAAGAGTCACTATTGCGCTCCCATTGTCATACACAGGGCAAATAGCACTGGCGTCTGTTCCCACCATGTACAGTGTATTGGACTGAAGAGCATCTACTGTTCTTCTCAGTTTCCTAAGCAGAGTTGAACTAGATATGGCCCGTGTGTGTAGGAAGCACAGTTCTTTTGTTCTGAGATTGCTCACTGTTCCAGCCTTATAGCAAAGACATTAGTGTAGAAGAGTGCTCCTTTCTCAAAAGCAGAGTGTGTTTCTTGATAGTCAAGCTAGCGTTTGTTTCCAAGTCCTAAATGGAGTTGAATCACATGCCGTTTCTGGTCCTACGAGCAAGAGTTGTTATATGGTAAGAAGAGTCACTATTGCGCTTCCATTGTCATAAATGGGGCAAATAGCACTGGCATCTGTTCCCACTAAGTACAGTGTTTTGGAATGAAGAGGAGCTGCTGTTCTTGTCAGTTTCCAAAGCATAATTGAACTAGATATGGCCCGTGTGTGTAGGAAGCACAGTTCTTTTGTTCTGAGCAAGCTCACTGTTCGGATCCCATAGGATACACAGTAGAGTAGAAGAGTGCTCTTTTCTCAAAAGCAGAGTGTGTTCCTTGTAAGGCAAGCTAGCGTTAGCTTCCCAGTCCTAAATGGAGTTGAATCACATGCAGTTTCTTGTCCTACGAGCAAGAGTTGTTTTCTGGTAAGGAAAGTCACTATTGCGCTCCCATTGCCATACACAGTCCAAATATCATTCGCGTCTGTTCCCAGCAAGTACAGTGTATTGGACTAAAGCGGAGCTACTGTTCTTGTCAGTTTCCTAAGCAGAGTTGAACTAGATATGGCCCATGTGTGTAGGAAGCACAGTTCTTTTCTTCTGAGAATGCTCACTGTTCTGGCCTTATAGGAAAGACATTAGAGTAGAAGAGTGCTCTTTTCTCAAAAGCAGAGTGTGTTTCTTGTAAGGCGAGCTAGTGTTTGTTTCCCAATCCTAAATGGAGATGAATCCCATGCAGTTTCTGGTCCTATGAGCAAGAGTTGTTTTCTGAAAAGAAGAGTCACTATTGCGCTCCTATTGCCATACACAGTGCCAATAGCACTCGCGTCTGTACCCAGCAAGTACAGTGTATTGGACTGAAGAGGAGCTACAGTTCCTGTCAGTTTCATAAGCAGAGTTGAACTAGATATGGCCCGTGTGTGTAGGAAGCACAGTTCTTTTGTTCTGAGCAAGCTCACTGTTCGGACCCCATAGGAAACACAGTAGAGAAGAGGGGTCTTTTCTCAAAAGCAGAGTGTGTTTCTTGTAAGGCGAGCTAGCTTTTGTTTCCCAATCCCATATGGAGATGAATCACATGCAGTTTCTGGTCCTACGAGCAAGAGTTGTTTTCTGGTAAGAAGAGTCACTATTGCGCCCCCATTGCCATACACAGTGCAAATAGCACTTGTGTCTGTTCCCAGCAAGTACAGTGTATTGGACTGAAGAGGAGCTACTGTTCTGGTCAGTTTCCAAAGCAGAGTTGAACTAGATATGGCCCGTGTGTGTAGGAATCACAGTTCTTTTGTTCTGAGCAAGCTCACTGTTCGGACCCCATAGGAAACACAGTAGAGTAGAAGAGTGCTCTTTTCTCAAAAGCAGAGTGTGTTTCTTGCAAGGCGAGCTAGCGTTTGTTTCCCATTCCTAAATGGAGTTAAATCACATGCAGTTTCTGGTCCTACGAGCAAGAGTTGTTTTCTGGTAAGAAGAGTCACTATTGCGCTCCCATTGTCATACACAGGGCAAATAGCACTGGCGTCTGTTCCCAGCAAGTACAGTGTATTGGACTGAAGCGGAGCTACTCTTCATGTCAGTTTCCTAAGCATAGTTGAACTAGATATGGCCCCTGTGTGTAGGAAGCACAGTTCTTTTGTTCTGAGCAAGCTCACTCTTCGGACCCCATTGGAAACACAGTAGAGTAGAAGAGTGCTCTTTTCTCAAAAGCAGAGTATGTTTCTTGTAAGATGAGCTAGCGTTTGTTTCCCAGTCCTAAATGGAGTTGAATCACATGCAGTTTTTGGTCCTACGAACAAGAGTTTTTTTCTCGTAAGGAAAGTCACTATTGCTTTCCCATTGCCATACACAGTGCTAATAGCACTCGCGTCTGTTCCCAGCAAGTACAGTGTATTGGACTGAAGAGGATCTACTGTTCTTGTCAGTTTCCTAAGCAGAATTGAACTAGATATGGCCGTATTTATAGGAAGCACAGTTCTTTTGTTCTGAGCAAGCTCACTGTTCGGATCCCATAGGATACACAGTAGAGTAGAAGAGTGCTCTTTTCTCAAAAGCAGAGTGTGTTTCTTGTAAGGCGAGCTAGCGTTTGTTTCCCAACCCTAAATAGAGTTGAATCACATGCAGTTTCTGGTCCTACGAGCAAGAGTTGTTTTCTGGTAAGAAGAGTCACTATTGCGCTCCCATTGTCATTAACGGGGGAAATAGCACTGGCATCTGTGTACAGATGTATTGGACTGAATAGGATCTGCTGTTCTTGTCAGTTTCCTAAGCATAATTGAACTAGATATGGCCCGTGTGTGTAGGAAGCACAGTTCTTTTGTTCTGAGCAAGCTTACTGTTCGGACCCCATAGGAAACACAGTAGAGTAGAGGAGTGCTCTTTTCTCAAAAGCAGAGTGTGTTTCTTGTAAGGTGAGCTAGTGTTTGTTTCCCAATCAGAAATGGAGTTGATTCACATCCAGTTTTTGGTCCTACGAGCAAGAGTTGTTTTCTGGTAAGGAAAGTCACTATTGTGGTCCCAATGCCATACACAGTGCAAATAGCACTCGCGTCTGTTCCCAGCAAGAACAGTGTATTGGACTGAAGAGGAGCTACTGTTCTTGTCAGTTTCCTAAGCATAGTTGAACTAGATATGGCCCCTGTGTGTAGGAAGCACAGTTCTTTTGTTCTGAGCAAGCTCACTGTTCGGACCCCATAGGAAACACAGTAGAGTAGAAGAGTGCTCTTTTGTCAAAAGCAGAGTGTGTTTCTTGCAAGGCAAGCTAGCATTTGTTTCCCAGTCCTAAATGGAGTTGAATCACATGCAGTTTTTGGTTGTACGACCAAGAGTTGTTTTCTGGTAAGGAAAGTGTCTATTGCGCTCCCATTTCCATACACAGTGCAAATAGCACTCGCTTCTGTTCCCAGCAAGTACAGTGTATTGGACTGAAGCGGAGCTACTGTTCTTGTCAGTTTCCTAAGCAGAATTGAACTAGATATGGCCGTATTTGTAGGAAGCACAGTTCTTTTGTTCTGAGCAAACTCACTGTTCTGGCCATATAGGAATCACAGTAGAGTAGAAGAGTGCACTTTTCTCAAAAGCAGAGTGTGTTTCTTGTAAGGCGAGCTAGCGTTTTTTTCCCAATCCGAAATGGAGTTGAATCACATGCAGTTTCTGGTCCTACGAGCAAGATTTTTTTTCTGGTAAGACGAGTCACTATTGTGCTCCCATTGTCATACACAGGGCAAATAGCACTGGCATCTGTTCCCAGCATGTACAGTGTATCGGACTGAAGAGGATCTACTGTTCTTGTCAGTTTCCTAAGCAGAGTTGAACTAGATATGGACCGTGTGTGTAGGAAGCACAGTTCTTTTGTTCTGCGAATGCTCACTGTTCTGGCCCTATAGGAAGCACATTAGAGTAGAAAACTGCTCTTTTCTCAAAAGCAGAGTGTGCTTCTTGTAAGTCGAGCTAGCGTTTGTTTCCCAGTCCTAAATGGAGTTGAATCCCATGCAGTTTCTGGTCCTACCAGCAAGAGTTCTTTTCTGGTAAGAAGAGTCACTATTGTGCTCTCATTGTCATACACAAGGCAAATAGCACTGGCGTCTAATCCCAGCAAGTACAGTGTATTGGACTGAAGAGGATCTACCTTTCTTGTCAGTTTCCGAAGCAGAGTTGAACTAGATATGGCCCATGTGTGTAGGAAGCACAGTTCTTTTGTTCTGAGCAAGCTCACTTTTCGGACCCCATAGGAAACACAGTAGAGTAGAAGAGTTCTCTTTTCTCAAAAGCAGAGTGTGTTTCTGGTAAGGCAAGCTAGCATTTGTTTCCCTGTCCTAAATGGAGTTGAATCACATCCTGTTTTTGGTCTTACGAGCAAGAGTTGTTTTCTGGTAAGGAAAGTCACTATTGCGCTCCCATTGCCATACACAGTGCAAATAGCACTCGCGTCTGTTCACAGCAAGTGCAGTGTATTGGACTGAAGAAGAGCTACTGTTCTTGTCAGTTTCCTAAGCAGAGTTGAACTAGATATGGCCCATGTGTGTAGGAAACACAGTTCTTTTGTTCTGAGCAAGCTCTCTGTACGGACCTCATAAGAAACACAGTAGAGTAGAAGACTGCTCTTTTCTCAAAAGCAGAGTGTGTTTCTTGTAAGGCGAGCTAGCGTTTGTTTCCCAATCCTAAATGGAGATGAATCACATGCAGTTGCTTGTCCTTCAAGTAAGAGATGTTTTCTAGTAAGAAGAGTCACTATTGTGCTCCCATTGTCATACACAGGGCAAATAGCACTGGCGTCTGTTCCCAGCATGTACAGTGTATTGGACTGCAGAGCATCTACTGTTCTTCTCAGTTTCCTAAGCAGAGTTGAACTAGATATGGCCCGTGTGTGTAGGAAGCACAGTTCTTTTGTTCTGAGATTGCTCACTGTTCCAGCCTTATAGGAAAAACATTAGAGTAGAAGAGTGCTCCTTTCTCAAAAGCAGAGTGTGTTTCTTGTAAGTCAAGCTAGCGTTTGTTTCTAAGTCCTAAATGGAGTTGAATCACATGCAGTTTCTGGTCCTACGAGCAAGAGTTGTTATCTGGTAAGAAGAGTCACTATTGCGCTTCCATTGTCATAAACGGGGCAAATAGCACTGGCATCTGTTCCCACCAAGTACAGTGTATTGGAATGAAGAGGAGCTACTGTTCTTGTCAGTTTCCTAAGCATAATTGAACTAGATATGGCCCGTGTGTGTAGGAAGCACAGTTCTTTTGTTCTGAGCAAGCTCACTGTTCGGACCCCATAGGAAACACAGTAGAGTAGAGGAGTGCTCCTTTCTCAAAACCAGAGTGTGTTTCTTGTAAGGCAAGCTAGCATTTGTTTCCCAGTCCTAAATGGAGTTGAATCACATCCTGTTTTTGGTCCTACGAGCAAGAGTTGTTTTCTGGTAATAAAGTCACTGTTGCGCTCCCATTGCCATACACAGTATAAATAGCACTCGCATCTGTTCACAGCAAGTACAGTGTATTGGACTGAAGCGGAGCTACTGTTCTTGTCAGTTTCCTAAGCAGAATTGAACTAGATATGGCCCCTGTGTGTAGGAAGCACAGTTCTTTTGTTCTGAGAATGCTCACTGTTCAGGCCCTATAGGAAACACATTAGAGTAGAAGAGTGCTCTTTTCTCAAAAGCAGAGTGTGTTTCTGGTAATGCGAGCTAGCGATTGTTTCCCAATCCTAAATGGAGATGAATCACATGCAGTTTCTGGTCCTAGGAGCAAGAGTTGTTTTCTGGTAAGAAGAGTCACTATTGCGCTCCCATTGTGATACTAGGGCAAATAGCACTGGCGTCTGTTCCCAGCATGTACAGTGTATTGGACTGAAGAGGAGCTACTGTTCATGTCAGTTTCCTAAGCAGAGTTGAACTATATATGGCCCGTGTGTGTAGGAAGCACAGTTCTTTTGTTCTGAGAATGCTCACTGTTCGGGCACCATAGGAAACACAGTAGAGTAGAAGAGTGCTCTTTTCTCAAAAGCAGAGTGTGTTCCTTGTAAGGCGAGCTAGCGTTTGTTTCCCAGTCCTAAATGGAGTTGAATCGCATGCAGTTTTTGGTCCTACGACCAAGAGATGTTTTCTGGTAAGGAAAGTCACTATTGCTCTCCCATTGCCATACACAGTGCAAATAGCACTCGCGTCTGTTCCCAGCAAGAACAGTGTATTGGACTGAAGAGGAGCTACTGTTCTTGTCAGTTTCCAAAGCGGAGTTGAACTAGATATGGCCCGTGTGTGTAAGAATAACAGTTCTTTTGTTCTGAGCAAGCTCACTGTTCGGACCCCATAGGAAACACAGTCGAGTGGAAGAGTGCACTTTTCTCAAAAGCAGAGTGTGTTTCTTATAAGGCGAGCTAGCGTTTGTTTCCCAGTCCTAAATGGAGTTGAATCACATGCAGTTTCTTGTCCTACGAGCAAGAGTTGTTTTCTGGTAAGAAGAGTCACTATTGCACTCCCCTTGTCATACACAGGGCAAATAGCACTGGCGTCTGTTCCCAGCATGTACAGTGTATTGAACTGAAGAGGATCTACTGTTCTTGTCAATTTCCTAAGCAGAGTTGAACTAGATATGGACCGTGTGTGTAGGAAGCACAGTTCTTTTGTTCTGCGAATGCTCACTGCTCTGGCCTTATAGGAAACACATTAGAGTAGAATACTGCTCTTTTCTCAAAAGCAGAGTGTGTTTCTTTTAAGTCGAGCTAGCGTTTGTTTCCCAGTCCTAAATGGAGTTGAATCCCATGCAGTTTCTGGTCCTACCAGCAAGAGTTCTTTTCTGGTAAGAAGAGTCACTATTGTGCTCCCATTGTCATACACAAGGCAAATAGCACTGGGGTCTAATCCCAGCAAGTACAGTGTATTGGACTGAAGAGGATCTACCTTTCTTGTCAGTTTCCTAAGCAGAGTTGAACTAGATAAGGCGGTATTTGTAGGAAGCACAGTTCTTTTGTTCTGAGCAAACTCACTGTTCTGGCCCTATAATAAACAAAGTAGAGTAGAAGAGTCCTCTTTTCTCAAAAGCAGAGTGTGTTTCTTGTAAGGCGAGCTAGCGTTTGTTTCCCAGGCCTAAATGGAGTTGAATCACATGCAGTTTCTTGTCCTACGAGCAAGAGTTGTTTTCTGGTAAGATGAGTCACTATTGTGCTTCCCTTGTCATACACAGGGCAAATAGCACTGGCGTCTGTTCCCAGCATGTACAGTGTATTGGACTGAAGAGGATCTACTGTTCTTGTCAGTTTCCTAAGCAGAATTGAACTAGATATGGCCATATTTGTAGGAAGCACAGTTCTTTTGTTCTGAGCAAACTCACTGTTCTGGCCCTATAGGAAACACAGTAGAGTAGAAGAGTGCTCTTTTCTCAAAAGCAGAGTGTGTTTCTTGTAAGGCGAGCTAGCGTTTGTTTCCCAGTGCTAAATGGAGTTGAATCACATGCAGTTTCTTGTCCTAAGAGCAAGAGTTGTTTTCTGGTAAGGAAAGTCACTATTGTGCTCCCATTGCCATACACAGTGCAAATAGCACTCGCGTCTGTTCCCAGCAAGTACAGTGTATTGGACTGAAGCGGAGCTACAGTTCTTGTCAGTTAACTAAGCAGAGATGAACTAGATATGGCCCATGTGTATAGGAAGCGCAGTTCTTTTGTTCTGAGCAAGCTCACTGTTCGGATCCCATAGGATACAGAGTAGAGTAGAAGAGTGCTCTTTTCTCAAAAGCAGAGTGTGCTCCTTCTAAGGCGAGCTAGCGTTTGTTTCCCAGTCCTAAATGGAGTTGAATCACATGCAGTTTCTTGTCCTACGAGCAAGAGTTTTTTTCTGGTAAGAAGAGTCACTATTGTGCTCCCATTGCCATACACAGTGCAAATAGCACTCGCGTCTGTTCCCAGCAAGTACAGTGTATTGGACTGAAGCAGAGCTACTGTTCTTGTCAGTTTCCTAAGCAGAGTTGAACTAGATATTGCCCATGTGTATAGGAAGCACAGTTCTTTTATTCTGAGCAAGCTCACTGTTCTGGCCCTATAGGAAACACAGTAGAGTAGAAGAGTGCTCTTTTCTCAAAAGCAGAGTGTGTTTCTTGTAAGGCGAGCTAGCATTTGTTTCAAAGTCCTAAATGGAGTTGAATCACATGCAGTCTTCTGTCCTACGAGCAAGAGTTGTTTTCTGGTAAGAAGAGTCACTATTGTGCTCCCATTGTCATACCCAGGGCAAATAGCACTGGCGTCTGTTCCCAGCATGTACAGTTTATTGGACTGAAGAGGACCTACTTTTCTTGTCACTTTCCTAAGCAGAATTGAACTAGATAAGGCGGTATTTGTAGGAAGCACAGTTCTTTTTTTCTGAGCAAACTCACTGTTCTGGCCCTATAGGAAACACAGTAGAGTAGAAGAGTCCTCTTTTCTCAAAAGCAGAGTGTGTTTCTTGTAAGGTGAGCTAGCGTTTGTTTCCCAGTCCTAAATGGAGTTGAATCACTTAGAGTTTTTGGTCCTTTGACCAAGAGATGTTTTCTGGTAAGGAAAGTCACTATTGCGCTCCCATTGCCATACACAGTGCAAAAAGCACTCACGTCTGTTCCCAGCAAGAACAGTGTATTGGAATGAAGAGGAGCTACTGTTCTTCTCAGTTTCCAAAGCAGAGTTGAACTAGATATGGCCCGTGTGAGTTGGAAAAACAGTTCTTTTGTTCTGAGCAAGCTCACTGTTCGGACTTCATAGGAAACACAGTCGAGTATAAGAGTGCACTTTTCTCAAAAGCAGAGTGTGTTTCTTGTAAGGCGAGCTAGCGTTTGTTTCCCAGTCCTAAATGGAGTTGAATCACATGCAGTTTCTTGTCCTACGAGCAAGAGTTGTTTTCTGGTAAGAAGAGTCACTATTGCGCTCCCATTGTCATACACAGGGCAAATAGCACTGGCGTATGTTCCCAGCATGTACAGTATATTGGACTGAAGAGGATCTACTGTTCTTGTCAGTTTCCTAAGCAGAATTGAACTAGATATGGCCGTATTTGTAGGAAGCACAGTTCTTTTGTTCTGAGCAAACTCACTGTTCTGGCCATATAGGAAACACAGTAGAGTAGAAGAGTGCTCTTTTCTCAAAAGCAGAGTGTGTTTCTTGTAAGGTGAGCTAGCGTTTTTTTCCCAGTCCTAAATGGAGTTGAATCACATGCAGTTTTTGGTCCTACGAGCAAGAGTTGTTTTCTGGTAAGGAAAGTCACTATTGCGCTCCCATTGCCATACACAGTGCAAATAGCACTCGTGTCTGTCCCAGCAAGTACAGTGAATTGGACTGAAGCGGAGCTAATGTTCTTGTCAGTTTCCTAAGCAGAGTTGAACTAGATATGGCCCCTGTGTGTAGGAAGCACAGTTCTTTTGTTCTGAGCAAGCTCACTGTTCGGACCCCATAGGAAACACAGTCGAGGAGAAGAGTGCTCTTTTCTCAAAATCAGAGTGTCTTTCTTGTAAGGCAAGCTAGCGTTTATTTCCCATTCCTAAATGGAGTTGAATCACATCCAGTTTTTGGTCCTACGCGAAAGAGTTGTTTTCTGGTAAGGAAAGTCACTATTGTGCTCCCATTGCCATACACAGTGCAAATAGCACCCTCGTCTGTTCCCAGCAAGTGAAGTGTATTGGACTGAAGCGGAGCTACTGTTCTTGTCAGTTTCATAAGCAGAGTTGAACTGGATATGGCCCATGTGTGTAGGAAGCACAGTTCTTTTCTTCTGAGCAAGCTCACTGTTCGGACACCATAGGAAACACAGTAGAGTAGAAGAGTGCTCTTTTCTCAAAAGCAGAGTGTGTTTCTTGTAAGGTGAGCTAGCGTTTGTTTCCCAGTCCTAAATGGAGTTGAATCACATGCATTTTCTGGTCCTACGAGCAAGAGTTGTTTTCTGGTAAGGAAAGTCACTATTGCGCTCTCATTGCCATACACAGTGCAAATAGCACTCGCGTCAGTTCCCAGCAAGTGCAGTGTATTGGACTGAAGAAGAGCTACTGTTCTTGTCAGTTTCCTAAGCAGAGTTGAACTAGATATGGCCCATGTGTGTAGGAAACACAGTTCTTTTGTTCTGATCAAACTCTCTGTACGGACCTCATAAGAAACACAGTAGAGTAGAAGACTGCTCTTTTCTCAAAAGCAGAGTGTGTTTCTTGTAAGGCGAGCTAGCGTTTGTTTCCCAATCATAAATGGAGATGAATCACATGCAGTTGCTTGTCCTTCAAGTAAGAGATGTTTTCTAGTAAGAAGAGTCACTATTGCGCTCCCATTGTCATACACAGGGCAAATAGCACTGGCGTCTGTTCCCACCATGTACAGTGTATTGGACTGAAGAGCATCTACTGTTCTTCTCAGTTTCCTAAGCAGAGTTGAACTAGATATGGCCCGTGTGTGTAGGAAGCACAGTTCTTTTGTTCTGAGATTGCTCACTGTTCCAGCCTTATAGCAAAGACATTAGTGTAGAAGAGTGCTCCTTTCTCAAAAGCAGAGTGTGTTTCTTGTAAGTCAAGCTAGCGTTTGTTTCCAAGTCCTAAATGGAGTTGAATCACATGCCGTTTCTGGTCCTACGAGCAAGAGTTGTTATATGGTAAGAAGAGTCACTATTGCGCTTCCATTGTCATAAATGGGGCAAATAGCACTGGCATCTGTTCCCACTAAGTACAGTGTATTGGAATGAAGAGGAGCTGCTGTTCTTGTCAGTTTCCAAAGCATAATTGAACTAGATATGGCCCGTGTGTGTAGGAAGCACAGTTCTTTTGTTCTGAGCAAGCTCACTGTTCGGATCCCATAGGATACACAGTAGAGTAGAAGAGTGCTCTTTTCTCAAAAGCAGAGTGTGTTCCTTGTAAGGCGAGCTAGCGTTAGCTTCCCAGTCCTAAATGGAGTTGAATCACATGCAGTTTCTTGTCCTACGAGCAAGAGTTGTTTTCTGGTAAGAAGAATAACTATTGTGCTCCCATTGCCATACACAGTGCAAATAGCACTCGAGTCTCTTCCCAGTAAGTACAGTGTATTGGACTGAAGCGGAGCTACTGTTCTTGTCAGTTTCCTAAGCAGAGTTGAACTAGATATGGCCCATGTGTATAGGAAGCACAGTTCTTTTATTCTGAGCAAGCTCACTGTTCGGATTCCATAGGATACACAGTAGAGAAGAAGAGTGCTCTTTTCTAAAAAGCAGAGTGTGTTTCTTGTAAGGCGAGCTAGCATTTGTTTCCCAGTCCTAAATGGAGTTGAATCACATGCAGTTTCTTGTCCTACGAGCAAGAGTTGTTTTCTGGTAAGAAGAGTCACTATTGCGCTCCCATTGTCATACACAGGGCAAATAGCACTGGCGTCTGTTCCCAGCATGTACAGTGTATTGGACTGAAGAGGACCTACTGTTCTTGTCACTTTCCTAAGCAGAATTGAACTAGATAAGGCGGTATTTGTAGGAAGCACAGTTCTTTTTTTCTGAGCAAACTCACTGTTCTGGCCCTATAGGAAACACAGTAGAGTAGAAGAATGGTCTTTTCTCAAAAGCAGAGTGTGTTTCTTGTAAGGCGAGCTAGCGTTTGTTTCCCAGTCCTAAATGGAGTTGAATCACATGCAGTTTCTTGTCCTACGAGCAAGAGTTGTTTTCTGGTAAGGAAAGTCACTATTGCGCTCCCATTGCCATACACAGTCCAAATATCATTCGCGTCTGTTCCCAGCAAGTACAGTGTATTGGACTAAAGCGGAGCTACTGTTCTTGTCAGTTTCCTAAGCAGAGTTGAACTAGATATGGCCCATGTGTGTAGGAAGCACAGTTCTTTTCTTCTGAGAATGCTCACTGTTCTGGCCTTATAGGAAAGACATTAGAGTAGAAGAGTGCTCTTTTCTCAAAAGCAGAGTGTGTTTCTTGTAAGGCGAGCTAGTGTTTGTTTCCCAATCCTAAATGGAGATGAATCCCATACAGTTTCTGGTCCTATGAGCAAGAGTTGTTTTCTGAAAAGAAGAGTCACTATTGCGCTCCTATTGCCATACACAGTGCCAATAGCACTCGCGTCTGTACCCAGCAAGTACAGTGTATTGGACTGAAGAGGAGCTACAGTTCCTGTCAGTTTCATAAGCAGAGTTGAACTAGATATGGCCCGTGTGTGTAGGAAGCACAGTTCTTTTGTTCTGAGCAAGCTCACTGTTCGGACCCCATAGGAAACACAGTAGAGAAGAGGGGTCTTTTCTCAAAAGCAGAGTGTGTTTCTTGTAAGGCGAGCTAGCTTTTGTTTCCCAATCCCATATGGAGATGAATCACATGCAGTTTCTGGTCCTACGAGCAAGAGTTGTTTTCTGGTAAGAAGAGTCACTATTGCGCTCCCATTGCCATACACAGTGCAAATAGCACTTGTGTCTGTTCCCAGCAAGTACAGTGTATTGGACTGAAGAGGAGCTACTGTTCTGGTCAGTTTCCAAAGCAGAGTTGAACTAGATATGGCCCGTGTGTGTAGGAATCACAGTTCTTTTGTTCTGAGCAAGCTCACTATTCGGACCCCATAGGAAACACAGTAGAGTAGAAGAGTGCTCTTTTCTCAAAAGCAGAGTGTGTTTCTTGCAAGGCGAGCTAGCGTTTGTTTCCCATTCCTAAATGGAGTTAAATCACATGCAGTTTCTGGTCCTACGAGCAAGAGTTGTTTTCTGGTAAGAAGAGTCACTATTGCGCTCCCATTGTCATACACAGGGCAAATAGCACTGGCGTCTGTTCCCAGCAAGTACAGTGTATTGGACTGAAGCGGAGCTACTCTTCATGTCAGTTTCCTAAGCATAGTTGAACTAGATATGGCCCCCTGTGTGTAGGAAGCACAGTTCTTTTGTTCTGAGCAAGCTCACTCTTCGGACCCCATTGGAAACACAGTAGAGTAGAAGAGTGCTCTTTTCTCAAAAGCAGAGTATGTTTCTTGTAAGATGAGCTAGCGTTTGTTTCCCAGTCCTAAATGGAGTTGAATCACATGCAGTTTTTGGTCCTACGAACAAGAGTTTTTTTCTCGTAAGGAAAGTCACTATTGCTTTCCCATTGCCATACACAGTGCTAATAGCACTCGCGTCTGTTCCCAGCAAGTACAGTGTATTGGACTGAAGAGGATCTACTGTTCTTGTCAGTTTCCTAAGCAGAATTGAACTAGATATGGCCGTATTTATAGGAAGCACAGTTCTTTTGTTCTGAGCAAGCTCACTGTTCGGATCCCATAGGATACACAGTAGAGTAGAAGAGTGCTCTTTTCTCAAAAGCAGAGTGTGTTTCTTGTAAGGCGAGCTAGCGTTTGTTTCCCAACCCTAAATGGAGTTGAATCACATGCAGTTTCTGGTCCTACGAGCAAGAGTTGTTTTCTGGTAAGAAGAGTCACTATTGCGCTCCCATTGTCATTAACGGGGGAAATAGCACTGGCATCTGTGTACAGATGTATTGGACTGAATAGGATCTGCTGTTCTTGTCAGTTTCCTAAGCATAATTGAACTAGATATGGCCCGTGTGTGTAGGAAGCACAGTTCTTTTGTTCTGAGCAAGCTCACTGTTCGGACCCCATAGGAAACACAGTAGAGTAGAGGAGTGCTCTTTTCTCAAAAGCAGAGTGTGTTTCTTGTAAGGTGAGCTAGTGTTTGTTTCCCAATCAGAAATGGAGTTGATTCACATCCAGTTTTTGGTCCTACGAGCAAGAGTTGTTTTCTGGTAAGGAAAGTCACTATTGTGGTCCCAATGCCATACACAGTGCAAATAGCACTCGCGTCTGTTCCCAGCAAGAACAGTGTATTGGACTGAAGAGGAGCTACTGTTCTTGTCAGTTTCCTAAGCATAGTTGAACTAGATATGGCCCCTGTGTGTAGGAAGCACAGTTCTTTTGTTCTGAGCAAGCTCACTGTTCGGACCCCATAGGAAACACAGTAGAGTAGAAGAGTGCTCTTTTGTCAAAAGCAGAGTGTGTTTCTTGCAAGGCAAGCTAGCATTTGTTTCCCAGTCCTAAATGGAGTTGAATCACATGCAGGTTTTGGTTGTACGACCAAGAGTTGTTTTCTGGTAAGGAAAGTGTCTATTGCGCTCCCATTTCCATACACAGTGCAAATAGCACTCGCTTCTGTTCCCAGCAAGTACAGTGTATTGGACTGAAGCGGAGCTACTGTTCTTGTCAGTTTCCTAAGCAGAATTGAACTAGATATGGCCGTATTTGTAGGAAGCACAGTTCTTTTGTTCTGAGCAAACTCACTGTTCTGGCCATATAGGAATCACAGTAGAGTAGAAGAGTGCACTTTTCTCAAAGCAGAGTGTGTTTCTTGTAAGGCGAGCTAGCGTTTTTTTCCCAATCCGAAATGGAGTTGAATCACATGCAGTTTCTGGTCCTACGAGCAAGATTTTTTTTTCTGGTAAGACGAGTCACTATTGTGCTCCCATTGTCATACACAGGGCAAATAGCACTGGCATCTGTTCCCAGCATGTACAGTGTATCGGACTGAAGAGGATCTACTGTTCTTGTCAGTTTCCTAAGCAGAGTTGAACTAGATATGGACCGTGTGTGTAGGAAGCACAGTTCTTTTGTTCTGCGAATGCTCACTGTTCTGGCCCTATAGGAAGCACATTAGAGTAGAAAACTGCTCTTTTCTCAAAAGCAGAGTGTGCTTCTTGTAAGTCGAGCTAGCGTTTGTTTCCCAGTCCTAAATGGAGTTGAATCCCATGCAGTTTCTGGTCCTACCAGCAAGAGTTCTTTTCTGGTAAGAAGAGTCACTATTGTGCTCTCATTGTCATACACAAGGCAAATAGCACTGGCGTCTAATCCCAGCAAGTACAGTGTATTGGACTGAAGAGGATCTACCTTTCTTGTCAGTTTCCGAAGCAGAGTTGAACTAGATATGGCCCATGTGTGTAGGAAGCACAGTTCTTTTGTTCTGAGCAAGCTCACTTTTCGGACCCCATAGGAAACACAGTAGAGTAGAAGAGTGCTCTTTTCTCAAAAGCAGAGTGTGTTTCTGGTAAGGCAAGCTAGCATTTGTTTCCCTGTCCTAAATGGAGTTGAATCACATCCTGTTTTTGGTCTTACGAGCAAGAGTTGTTTTCTGGTAAGGAAAGTCACTATTGCGCTCCCATTGCCATACACAGTGCAAATAGCACTCGCGTCTGTTCACAGCAAGTGCAGTGTATTGGACTGAAGAAGAGCTACTGTTCTTGTCAGTTTCCTAAGCAGAGTTGAACTAGATATGGCCCATGTGTGTAGGAAACACAGTTCTTTTGTTCTGAGCAAGCTCTCTGTACGGACCTCATAAGAAACACAGTAGAGTAGAAGACTGCTCTTTTCTCAAAAGCAGAGTGTGTTTCTTGTAAGGCGAGCTAGCGTTTGTTTCCCAATCCTAAATGGAGATGAATCACATGCAGTTGCTTGTCCTTCAAGTAAGAGATGTTTTCTAGTAAGAAGAGTCACTATTGTGCTCCCATTGTCATACACAGGGCAAATAGCACTGGCGTCTGTTCCCAGCATGTACAGTGTATTGGACTGCAGAGCATCTACTGTTCTTCTCAGTTTCCTAAGCAGAGTTGAACTAGATATGGCCCGTGTGTGTAGGAAGCACAGTTCTTTTGTTCTGAGATTGCTCACTGTTCCAGCCTTATAGGAAAAACATTAGAGTAGAAGAGTGCTCCTTTCTCAAAAGCAGAGTGTGTTTCTTGTAAGTCAAGCTAGCGTTTGTTTCTAAGTCCTAAATGGAGTTGAATCACATGCAGTTTCTGGTCCTACGAGCAAGAGTTGTTATCTGGTAAGAAGAGTCACTATTGCGCTTCCATTGTCATAAACGGGGCAAATAGCACTGGCATCTGTTCCCACCAAGTACAGTGTATTGGAATGAAGAGGAGCTACTGTTCTTGTCAGTTTCCTAAGCATAATTGAACTAGATATGGCCCGTGTGTGTAGGAAGCACAGTTCTTTTGTTCTGAGCAAGCTCACTGTTCGGACCCCATAGGAAACACAGTAGAGTAGAGGAGTGCTCCTTTCTCAAAACCAGAGTGTGTTTCTTGTAAGGCAAGCTAGCATTTGTTTCCCAGTCCTAAATGGAGTTGAATCACATCCTGTTTTTGGTCCTACGAGCAAGAGTTGTTTTCTGGTAATAAAGTCACTGTTGCGCTCCCATTGCCATACACAGTATAAATAGCACTCGCATCTGTTCACAGCAAGTACAGTGTATTGGACTGAAGCAGAGCTACTGTTCTTGTCAGTTTCCTAAGCAGAATTGAACTAGATATGGCCCCTGTGTGTAGGAAGCACAGTTCTTTTGTTCTGAGAATGCTCACTGTTCAGGCCCTATAGGAAACACATTAGAGTAGAAGAGTGCTCTTTTCTCAAAAGCAGAGTGTGTTTCTTGTAATGCGAGCTAGCGATTGTTTCCCAATCCTAAATGGAGATGAATCACATGCAGTTTCTGGTCCTAGGAGCAAGAGTTGTTTTCTGGTAAGAAGAGTCACTATTGCGCTCCCATTGTGATACTAGGGCAAATAGCACTGGCGTCTGTTCCCAGCATGTACAGTGTATTGGACTGAAGAGGAGCTACTGTTCATGTCAGTTTCCTAAGCAGAGTTGAACTATATATGGCCCGTGTGTGTAGGAAGCACAGTTCTTTTGTTCTGAGAATGCTCACTGTTCGGGCACCATAGGAAACACAGTAGAGTAGAAGAGTGCTCTTTTCTCAAAAGCAGAGTGTGTTCCTTGTAAGGCGAGCTAGCGTTTGTTTCCCAGTCCTAAATGGAGTTGAATCACATGCAGTTTTTTGGTCCTACGACCAAGAGATGTTTTCTGGTAAGGAAAGTCACTATTGCTCTCCCATTGCCATACACAGTGCAAATAGCACTCGCGTCTGTTCCCAGCAAGAACAGTGTATTGGACTGAAGAGGAGCTACTGTTCTTGTCAGTTTCCAAAGCGGAGTTGAACTAGATATGGCCCGTGTGTGTAAGAATAACAGTTCTTTTGTTCTGAGCAAGCTCACTGTTCGGACCCCATAGGAAACACAGTCGAGTGGAAGAGTGCACTTTTCTCAAAAGCAGAGTGTGTTTCTTATAAGGCGAGCTAGCGTTTGTTTCCCAGTCCTAAATGGAGTTGAATCACATGCAGTTTCTTGTCCTACGAGCAAGAGTTGTTTTCTGGTAAGAAGAGTCACTATTGCGCTCCCCTTGTCATACACAGGGCAAATAGCACTGGCGTCTGTTCCCAGCATGTACAGTGTATTGACCTGAAGAGGATCTACTGTTCTTGTCAGTTTCCTAAGCAGAGTTGAACTAGATATGGACCGTGTGTGTAGGAAGCACAGTTCTTTTGTTCTGCGAATGCTCACTGCTCTGGCCTTATAGGAAACACATTAGAGTAGAATACTGCTCTTTTCTCAAAAGCAGAGTGTGTTTCTTTTAAGTCGAGCTAGCGTTTGTTTCCCAGTCCTAAATGGAGTTGAATCCCATGCAGTTTCTGGTCCTACGAGCAAGAGTTCTTTTCTGGTAAGAAGAGTCACTATTGTGCTCCCATTGTCATACACAAGGCAAATAGCACTGGGGTCTAATCCCAGCAAGTACAGTGTATTGGACTGAAGAGGATCTACCTTTCTTGTCAGTTTCCTAAGCAGAGTTGAACTAGATAAGGCGGTATTTGTAGGAAGCACAGTTCTTTTGTTCTGAGCAAACTCACTGTTCTGGCCCTATAATAAACAAAGTAGAGTAGAAGAGTCCTCTTTTCTCAAAAGCAGAGTGTGTTTCTTGTAAGGCGAGCTAGCGTTTGTTTCCCAGGCCTAAATGGAGTTGAATCACATGCAGTTTCTTGTCCTACGAGCAAGAGTTGTTTTCTGGTAAGATGAGTCACTATTGTGCTTCCCTTGTCATACACAGGGCAAATAGCACTGGCGTCTGTTCCCAGCATGTACAGTGTATTGGACTGAAGAGTATCTACTGTTCTTG